>NW_025240682.1:0-3528 GCF_018294505.1 Triticum aestivum
GCCTGGCCCAATAATAAGGTGATGCAGCACCTAAAATAGCCTCGGGACGAAATTTATGAAGTGGCATCTTGTATATTTCGTCCAAGGCTTCATGCACCCATTATGGTGGCTTCAAAGTCCTGAAATCATCATTTGTAACTCCGTTCTTGTTCCCCTTGCGCATGCCATCATCTCCATGCTTGTTCTTGCTCCAATGTTCATCCTTCTCCAAGCTAGGCCCTTCATTTGTAAGCAAAACAAATGTATCCAATTTAGGCAGCATCATATTCTCATGAACATTAGAATCATTACCAAGAAACGAAAGTACCTGGTAATTTAGTTGGCGTGCGCGAGCTCTAGTAATTGGTCCAGTATGTATAGCAGCAGGGCCTGTGGGTGTAACAATGGTATTGATGTCCTCATCATCCTCCCCTTCTTGAAATGAAGTCGTCCTCGACGGAAACTCATCTTCCTCACCCAAATAAGGCGTCAAATCTGCAATGTTAAAAGTGGGACTAACCCCAAAATCTGCAGGCAGCTCAAGTTTATATGCATTATCATTTATTTTCTCTAACACCTTAAAGGGACCATCAGCCCGTGGCATGAGCTTTGATTTGCGCAAATCAGGAAATCTATCCTTACGCAAATGTAACCAAACAAGATCTCCAGGTGCAAACACAACATGTTTTCTACCCTTATCTCCAGCAAGTTTATATTTGGCATTCATACGCTCAATGTTTTCCTTAGTTAACTCATGCATTTTTAAAATCAATTCAGCACGTTGTTTAGCATCAAAATTAACCTTCTCCGAAGATGGAAGAGGCAACAAATCAATAGGTGCACGAGGTAGGAAACCATAGACAACTTCAAAAGGGCACATCTTAGTAGTAGAATGCAATGAACGATTATAAGCAAATTCAATATGAGGCAAGCATTCCTCCCACATTTTCTTATTACTCTTCAAAACAGCCCTAAGCATAGTAGACAATGTTCTATTGACTACTTCAGTTTGGCCATCAGTTTGGGGGTGACAAGTAGTACTAAAAAGCAGTTTAGTCCCCAACTTAGCCCATAAACATCTCCAAAAGTGGCTAAGAAATTTAGTATCACGATCTGAAACAATAGTATTTGGCACACCATGCAAGCGAATAATTTCACAAAAGGACAAATCAGCAACATTAACAGCATCATCACTTTTATGACATGGTATAAAGTGTGCCATTTTTGAGAATCTATCCACGACAACAAATATGCTATCCCTCCCCTTCTTTGTTCGAGGTAAACCTAAAACAAAGTCCATAGATATATCCTCCCAAGGAACACTAGGTACAGGCAAAGGCATATATAAACCATAAGGATTGAGTCGTGACTTAGCTTTTTGACATGTAGTGCAGCGAGCAATAAAACGCTCAACATCCCGTCTCATCTTTGGCCAAAAGAAATGTGTAGCAAGTATGTCCTCCGTCTTCTTCACGCCAAAGTGTCCCATTAATCCTCCTCCATGCGCCTCCTGCAACAACAAAAGACGAACGAAGCTAGCTGGAATGCATAGCTTGTTAGCACGAAACACAAATCCATCGTTAACAACAAACTTGTTCCACATTCTTCCTTCTTTACAATTCTGCATTACATCTTTAAAATCAGCATCATGCACATATTGATCTTTGATGGTCTCCAAACCAAATATTTTGAAGTCAAGTTGTGAAAGCATAGTATAGCGACGAGACAATGCATCAGCAATAACATTGTCTTTTCCCTTCTTGTGTTTAATGACATAAGGGAAAGTCTCAATGAATTCAACCCATTTAGCATGTCTACGATTCAGTTTAGCTTGACTTTTAATATGTTTCAAAGATTCATGATCAGAATGTATAACAAATTCTTTGGGCCATAAATAATGTTGCCATGTTTCTAAAGTCCGAACAAGAGCATATAATTCTTTATCATAAGTAGAATAATTCAGACTAGGCCCACTCAATTTTTCAGAAAAGTATGCAACAGGTTTGCCATCTTGTAATAACACACCTCCTAATCCAATTCCACTAGCGTCACATTCAAGCTCAAAAGTCTTATTAAAATCAGGAAGTTGGAGTAAAGGTGATAGAGGCGGGGTGTCCCGATCTTTCGATGAGATGATAACTATCGATTTGGTGGAGACGACTTTGACGATCCGACTACAAACGTGCACGACGTTGCGCCTTAGCAATCGCTAAACCAACTCTGAGAGGTTATTGACCACGCCGGAGCACAATCAACCTGACCACGAAGGTCTATTCCTGCAAGCAATCGAAGAACAAGCAAGAATATGATAAAAGCAATCTGAATATTGCGAGTATATATGAAGTATTGATAAAGGTGGGGATCCGTAAGTGGTCTTGGTCTGGTCGTTGGACACAAACGAAGTACACGAAGTTGCAATGACTAACTTTTACCTAAACAAATCCCCAGGAAAAGCTACTAGATGGATCTACTTATATAGGAGCAAGGGGTGGCGGCCAAGGAGGTGGGAGGACGTCCCAAGGCAGCCTAAAACTAAATCTAGGTCGTACAAGGCCAATGGGCCCAAGTGGAGGTGATGTAACACCTTTGGACTTGTAGTTTGACTCGGATTCTGCTGCAGCATCAGATTGTTTCGTCCACAACTCAACGCTCCGGACGAATTTGAAGGTGATTCCAATTGGGTTGGAAAGTGCACGAAATCTAGTTTCCAACAAAAAAAAAGTCACCCAATTCGGAGTCCGTATGAAAAACTTGTGTGCGTTTTGAGTCAGGTGTGTCTGTGCAGTCCGAATCTGAATCCAGAACGTGAGAGACTTGGACTCTATCTTCTCTTGGGCCAAAAGTGACGTGAGAGAACTTTTTGGACAGCAAATAAACATCTCTTTCTTCCTTATCTTCATATGTGGATTGTACAAATGTTCCATACACCTGCAATTAGACAAAACACAAAAATGTGTGAAGTATTTTTGTTCTGGATAACATAAATAGATTATTGAATAGTTTGCACTAGAAATCACCTGACAAATATGCATATATGCAATATTTTTGGTCATATCCAAGGTAGTCATGTCCTCATCAAAAGGAGCATGTGTCAACTTATCTTTCAATACCGTGAAGGCTTCTTCCTGTGCAGTACCCCAAAGAAAAGGCACATCTTTCTTTGTAAGCTCATTGAGAGGTGCAGCAATGGTGCTGAAATCTCTCACAAAACGCCTATAGAATCCAGCGAGGCCAAGAAAACTCCTCACTTGTGTGACCGTTTTGGGCTGCGGCCAACTCTCAATAGCTTCAATCTTGGCTTTATCAACTTCAATTCCCTATGGAGTAACAACATAGCCAAGAAAAGATACTCGGTCGGTGCAAAAGGTGCACTTCCCAAGGTTACCAAACAAACGTGCATCACGTAGAGCAATAAAAACAGCACGTAAATGTTCCAAATGTTCTTCCAAAGATCTGCTATAAATCAATATGTCATCAAAGTAAACTACCACAAATCGTCCAATGAAAGCACGTAAAACTTCGTTCATTAATCTCATGAAAGTACTAGGT
>NW_025240683.1:0-3528 GCF_018294505.1 Triticum aestivum
CGCAGCTCCTTCGGCAGTCCCGGAGCTTGTGCGGTGAACTGTTTCCAAACCCTGCAAGACAAAGAAAATAATTATTATTACTTGAGATATCAGGAAATGAACAAAAAGTTGCCGATATGGTGCGATAATGATCGATTGAACTTACTTGCTGAGCATTTCAGTGATGTCCGCATAGTTTTCGGGATCTTTCCGTCTCGAGTCTAAGACGGTTACTAGTCCACGCTCAAGCTTAATCTCCAGAAGAATATAGTGGTACCTGCGCACGCATGCATAACTCGTCAATTACATTACTATAACCTCGCTCGAGTAATAAGGGAAACCGAATATGCACACGACAGTAACACTCACGGGCCGTTGTAAGGAAAGAGTATGGTATCTTTGTTTTGATTTTTGATCAACGATTGTAGCAAGTTGTCCTCGGCCTCTTCGACGCGCTTTTTAACCAGAAATACATCTATGATATTTGTGTTAATGAACCCAATATCATAGATTTCATTTTTTTTGCACTCGACGATCTTCAATCTGCATAATATATTGAGGATAATTAATTATAAATACATGCAATGAAAGAGCCGAGCTATACATAGAGACTTAATGACAGAAATAGTACTTACATGCAGTAGCAAAAGATCATTAATTTATCGAGGGCCTTTTGATTGAAGAACTCGAAGAACTCTTCAAATTGAACACACAACAGATCATTTGAAACGAGGTCGTGCTCCTCTTTAATGTTCAGATACAAACTGTTCGTCCCCTCAGACTCTCTGCAGGTTTTCATGTACCAACTATGGAATCTTCGCATCATTGTTGTCAGAGATTTTTCATCTTTGACGAGAGGCTACCCGTACTCGTATCTGAATACGTCCACCTCCATGAAATCGGGAAGTGCATCGTCAGGCAGGTAATCTTCAAGATTGCCATAACCGGCCACCATCCCCGGAGGATTAGACACATTGAGCGGGGGGCACGTTTGCTATGCTTGTTCGCCGAGCTGGGCAATTTTTTTCCCCTTTGCTCGTTGTTCTTTTAACCTTTTATCACTGATAGTAGTTCCCGACCGCTTGGCTTGGAGATATGTCTGTTCAGTAATGCGCTCATAGTTGGTTCTCGGCGGAGACTTTGGTGGTTTCCTTAGGGCATCGAGAGTGCGCTTTGCTTTCACCGGATCTACCTTCTCCTCCGGAGGTGCATGTCTCTTTGCTTTCACCCCTTCAAAGAACTCCTTCACGTGGGCCTGCACGATCGTATTGTTTTCCTCCTTGGTCCTCTCGTACGGTAACTTCTCTAGAGGCTTTAGAGGTGGACCGTATCTGTATTGCCTCTCTCTTCTTGTGCTGCTAGACGCCGGAGCAGACGGAGCGGCTGGGGCGTCTGTCTTCTTTCGTGCTTGCTTACGAGGCGGAGGAGAAGGACTACGACGCGCCGGAGCAGCCGGGGCGGCGGCGGGTCTCTTCCGCCCTTGCTGGCGAGGCGGAGAAGGAGGAGGCGGAGTGCCGCCACGCGCCGAGGAAGGAGGCGGAGTGCCGCCACGCGTGCCCTGATCGTCACTCGCCGGAGGAGGAGGCGGTGGAGGAGGCGGAGTGCCCTGACTCGCCGGCGGAGGAGGAGGAGGCGAAGGCGTCCAGTTCAAAAGGTTGATGAGCTCCTTCTGCCATAGGCATGGAGTCTTCAGAGCAGAACCCAGCCTAGTCTCCCCTTCACCGGTAGGGTGGTCAGGCTGGAGGTCCTCAAATCCCTCCGTTATTTCATCCACCATCACCCTAGCATATCCTTCTGGAATCGGCCGGCATTGAAAAGTTGCGCCGTGTTCAGTAGGATAAATAGAGCCAACAGCCGCCTTGACCTTCAAATTCATCCATCGCGTCATAATGTGGCAATTTTGAGACTCCGTGATAGCATCCACGGGATAGCTGGCAGGAGCCTCCAAGACATGCTCCAGCTGAAGCAGCTCGGTGGAAGCCACGCTGCTTCTCCGCTGAGATGGCGGGGTAGCTTTGGGGGAAGCTTCGGCAAGTCGTTTGCTATGATCTGCTACTTCTCGTTACTCTTCTCGTTCCTCTAGCCCCATTACCCTTTCGTGCAGCGCCTGCAGTTGGCCCTGCTCCAGTTTCTTCCTCCTCTCGTGGGTTTTGTAACCCCCTGCGTCCGGAAAACCAACCTTCCACGGAATGGAGCCTGGCGTGCCTCGTGTCCGTCCAGGGTGCTCGGGATTCCCAAGGGCCATTGTGAGCTCGTCCTTCTCCCTGTTTGGAAGGAACGTCCCTCACTGCGCTGCATCAATATAGTGTCGAAGGTTCTTGACTGGTGTTTGCAGTTGCTCGTCCGTCCACTGACACTTCCCTGTTACAGGGTCCAAGGTTCCGCCAGCCCCAAAGAACCAAGTCCGGCAACGGTCTGGCCAGCGCATTGTCTCTGGTTCGATCCCTTTTTCAAGCAGATCATGCTTAGCCTTGGACCACTTAGGCCGGGCTTTGAGGTAGCCACCTGACCCCGTGCGATGGTGAAGCTTCTTCTTCGCAGCATTTTTCTTGTTTGTCTCCGACATCTTCTTACTCTTTTCCGATGTCTTGTGGGCCATAAATGCGGGCCAGTAATCTTTGATCTTCTCATATTTGCCGATCAATTCTGGTGTCTTTTTTTTCTCGACTAACTAGTTCAGCTCTTTCCTCCACCTCCTCATTAGGCCTGCCATCTTCTTAAGAGCACAAGACTTGATTAATTGCTCTTTAACTGTCTTCTCCGGATCCTCCTCTAGCGGTAGGGTGAAATTTGCCTTCAGCTCAGTCCAAAGATCTTCTTTCTGCATATCATTGACATAAGACACCTCAGGGTCTTCATCCTTAGCAGGCTTATACCATTGCTGGATGCTGATCGGGATCTTGTCCCTAACAAGAACCCCGCACCGAGCAAAAAATGCCTTCCTTGTCCAGATGGGTTCAATCGGTTCGCCGTCGGGCGCGATTTCTATGATCTCAAACTTTTCATCCGAGCTCAACTTTTTCTTCGGGCCTCGTCTCCTTACCGAAGTTGTGCTCGATCCGGAGGGCTAGAAATTATAAGGAAGAAAGACGACGGTAATTAATATGTGTACATCTACCAAAAAAATGGATGCATCAATTAACTAGTCAGCACGGGCTTAACTAATATATATATACCTGGCCAGACTCGGTTCGGTGACCGGAGCAGTCAGCACGGTCTCCTTCGTCTTGTACCTCCATTGTGTCACCGGAGCAATCATGAACATAGTCCTCCTCTTGTACCGGCATTAATGGGTCGAAGCCATCATAAACATAGCCCTCTTCTTCATCCAGCTGACCATCGGTGTCGAGGAGAAATGACGCAACATCATCACTTCCATTTGCGATTATGTCCCCCAACATCGCTTCTGTTTCTTCGTCTCGGGAGTGCTCCATAGTTTCTGCAAATATTTATAACATCTCAATTATTATTCAAACATGGTACAGATGGATATATATATATATATATATATATATATATATATATATATATATATATATATATATATAT
>NW_025240684.1:0-3527 GCF_018294505.1 Triticum aestivum
GGATTGATAAACCTTAGGTCATCCACTTGAGGGAAATTTGCTACTGTCCTACAAACCTCTGCACTTGGAGGCCCAACAATGTCTACAAGAAGAAGGTTGTGTAGTAGACATCAATAGTCAGTGGGTAAGTCCTATCCATTGTGTCCCTAAGAAGGGAGGTATTACTGTTGTTCCTAATGATAATGAATTTATCCCACAAAGAATTGTTACAGGTTATAGAATGGTAATTGATTTCCGCAAATTAAATAAAGCTACTAAAAAGGATCATTACCCTTTTCCTTTTATTGATCAAATACTAGAAAGATTATCTAAACATACACATTTCGGCTTTCTAGATGGTTATTCTGGTTTCTCTCAAATTCCTGTGTCAAAAGAAGATCAAGAAAAGACAACTTTTACTTGCCCTTTCGGTACCTTTTCTTATAGACGTATCCCTTTTGGTTTATGTAATGCACCTGCGACCTTTCAAAGATGTATGACTGCTATATTCTCTGACTTTTGTGAAAAGATTGTTGAGGTTTTCATGGATGATTTCTCCGTATATGGAACTTCTTTTGATGATTGCTTAAGCAACCTTGATCAAGTTTTGCAGAGATGTGAAGAAACTAATCTTGTCTTGAATTGGGAGAAGTGCCACTTTATGGTTAATGAAGGTATTGTCTTGGGGCATAAAATTTCTGAAAGAGGTATTGAAGTTGATAAAGCTAAAGTTGATGCTATTGAAAGATGCCATGTCCTAAGGACATTAAAGGTATAAGAAGTTTCCTTGGTCATGCCGGTTTTTATAGGAGGTTCATTAAAGACTTCTCAAAAAAATTCAGGCCTCTGACTAATCTTTTACCAAAAGATGTTCCTTTTGTATTTGATGATGATTGTGTAGAAGCATTTGAAATACTTAAGAAAGCCTTGATTTCTGCACCCATTATTCAACCTCTTGATTGGAATTTACCATTTGAAATTATGTGTGATGCTAGTGGTTATGCTGTAGGTGTTGTTCTAGGACAAAGGGTTGATAAGAAATTAAATGTTATCCAATATGCTAGTAAAACTCTCGACAGTGCCCAAAGAAATTATGCTACTACTGAAAATGATTTTTTAGCAGTTGTATTTGCTTGTGATAAGTTTAGACCTTATATTGTTGATTCTAAAGTAACTGTTCACACTGATCATGCTGCTATTAAACATCTTATGGAAAAGAAAGATGCTAAACCTAGACTTATTAGATGGGTTCTTTTGTTACAAGAATTTGATTTGCATATTATTTGATAGAAAGGGAGCTGAGAACCCCGTTGCAGACAACTTGTCTAGGTTAGAGAATGTTCTTGATGACCCACTACCTATTGATGATAGCTTCGCTGATGAAAAATTAGCTATCATAAATGCTTCTCATACTGCTCCATGGTTGCTGATTATGCTAATTATATTGTTGCTAAATTTATACCACCTAGTTTCACATACCAGCAAAAGAAAAAGGTTTTCTATGATTTAAGACATTACTTCTGGGATGACCCACATCTTTATAAAGAAGGAGTAGATGGTGTTATTAGACGTTGTGTACCTGAGCATGAACAGGAACATATCCTACGCAGGTGTCACTCCGAGGCTTATGGAGGACACCATGCTGGAGACGGAACTACGCATAAGGTATTGCAATCTGGTTTTTATTGGCCTACTCTCTTCAAAGATGCCCGTAAGTTTGTCTTGTCTTGTGATGAATGTCAAAGAATTGGTAATATTAGTAGACATCAAGAAATTCCCATGAATCATTCACTTGTTATTGAACCATTTGATGTTTGGGGCTTTGATTATATGGGACTGTTTCCTTCCTCTAATGGGTATACACATATTCTAGTTGTTGTTGATTACGTTACTAAGTGGGTAGAAGCTATTCCAACTAGTAGTGTTGATCATAACACCTCTATTAAGATGCTTAAAGAAGTTATTTTTCTGAGGTTTGGAGTCCCTAGATATTTAATGACTGATGGTGGTTCGCATTTTATTCACGGTGCTTTTCTAAAATGCTTGCTAAGTATGATGTTAATCATAGAATTGCATCTCCATATCATCCACAGTCTAGTGGTCAAGTAGAACTGAGTAATAGAGAGCTTGAATTAATTTTGCAAAAGACTGTTAATAGATCTAGAAAGAACTGATCTAGGAAACTTGATGAAGCATTGTGGGCATATAGAACTGCATACAAAAATCCTATGGGTATGTCTCCATATAAAATGGTTTATGAAAAAGCATGTCACTTACCTCTTGAACTAGAACATAAGGCATATTGGGCCATTAAAGAGCTCAACTATGACTTCAAACTTGCCGGTGAGAAGAGACTATTTGACATTGGCTCACCTGATGAATGGAGAACCCGGGCCTATGAGAATGCCAAACTGTTTAAAGAAAAAGTTAAAAGATGGCATGACAAAAGGATACAAAAACGTGAGTTTAATGTAGGTGATTATGTATTGTTATACAACTCCCGTTTAAGATTTTTTGCAGGAAAACTCCTCTCTAAATGGGAAGGTCCTTACGTTATCGAGGAGGTTTATCGTTCTAGTGCCATAAAAATCAACAACTTCGAAGGCACAAATCCGAGGGTGGTGAACGGTCAAAGAATCAAACATTATATCTCAGGTAATCTCATAAATGTTGAAACTAATGTTATTGAAACCGTAACCCCGGAGGAATACATAAGTGACACTTTCCAAAATGTTTCAAACTCCGTAAAGGAAGAGGTATGTGGTACGGTAAGTAAACCGACTCCAAAACAGTTCTAAAAGCATTTTTTCTCCATTTTGGAATATTTAAGAAAATAGGAAAATAAGAAGCAGTACGGGAAGGACACAAGGCTTCCACAAGGGTGAAGGGCGCGCCCCCTGCCTCGTGGGCACCTCGTGTGCTCTCCAGACTCTGTTTTCTTGCATGATACTTCTTTTGGTCGGTAAAAATTCATTATATAATCTCCCGAAGGTTTTGACCACCGTACCACGCAAATATCCTCTATTTTTGTTTCGAGCTGTTTTCTGCCAGAGTTGTCAAGGTTAAGCATTATGTCGTCCCCCTCCTCCAACAATGAGGGCAACGATGCTTGGCTAATGAAGATAGAGCTGAAAAGAGAAGAACCCGGGGAGATCAACAAGGATGATGGGATCAAGAAGGCCATGGAGGATCAAGTTCCGGCAGCAGAAGACGAAGACATCCTTCAACCTCATCACAATCTTCTTACCCCAACGGAGATTGAAGCTTTCAAGATTATTGAGTTAGCTCGCATACAAAATAAGTATCTCACGCGTGAAAATATTTTGTTGAAGAAGCATATCACCGCACTCAAGGGCATTATCCGCAAATTGGAAGATCTCCTACGCTCGATGTGTGACTGTCCATCATCACCACCATCTTCTTCACCAGCAAAGGAGAACTGAGTATCTAGTATGGGCACTCCCCTTGGCAACTGCCAAGCTTGGGGGAGTGCCCCGGTATCGTATGACCATCACACTTTTATCTTTACCGTTTTTCTTAGTTCGATC
>NW_025240685.1:0-3527 GCF_018294505.1 Triticum aestivum
ATGACTACTCGATAGTTCAGTGTGCCATGCTTTATGGCTTAGAATCGGGACTTCAAAGATGTTTTGAACGTCATGGAGCATATGAGATGTTCCAGGAGTTCAAGTTAATATTTCAAGCAAATGCCCGAGTTGAGAGATATGAAGTCTCCAACAAGTTCTATAGCTGCAAGATGGAGGAGAACAGTTCTGTCAGTGAACACATACTCAGAATGTCTGGGGTATCATAACCACTTGACTCAGCTAGGAGTTAATCTTCCTGATGTAGTGTCATTGACAGAGTTCTTCAATCACTGCCACCAAGCTATAAAGGCTTCGTGATGAACTATAATATGCAAGGGATAGAAAAGACAATTCCCGAGCTCTTCGCGATGCTAAAGGCTGCGGAGGCAGAAATCAAGAAGGAGCATCAAGTGTTGATGGTTAACAAGACCACTAGTTTCAAGAAAAAGGGCAAAGGGAAGAAGGGGAACTTCAAGAAGAATAGCAAGCAAGTTGCTACTCCCGGGAAGAAGCCCAAGTTTGGACCTAAGTCTGAAACGAAGTGCTTCTACTTTAAAGGGACTGGTCACTGGAAGCGGAACTGTCCCAAGTATTTGGCAGATAAGAAGGATGGCAAAGTGAAAGGTATATTTGATATACATGTTATTGATGTGTACCTTACTAATGCTCGTAGTAGCGCTTGGGTATTTGATACTGGTTCTGTTGCTCATATTTGCAACTCAAAATAGGAGCTACGGATTAAACGAAGATTGGCTAAGGATGAGGTGACGATGCGCGTCGGAAATGGTTCCAAGGTCGCTGTGATCGCCGTCGGCACGCTACCTCTACATCTACCTTCGGGATTAGTTTTAGACCTAAATAATTGTTATTTGGTGCCAGCGTTGAGCATGAACATTGTATCTGGATCTTGTTTGATGTGAGACGGTTATTCATTTAAATCAGAGAATAATGGTTGTTCTATTTATATGAGTAATATCTTTTATAGTCATGCACCCTTGATGAATGGTCTATTTTTGTTGAATCTCGATCGTAGTGATACACATATTCATAATATTGAAGCCAAAAGATGCAAAGTTAATAACGATAGTGCAACTTATTTGTGGCACTGTCGTTTAGGTCATATTGGTATAAAGCGCATGAAGAAACTCGATGCTGATGGTCTTTTGGAATCACTTGATTATGAATCACTTGATCCTTGCGAACCATGCCTCATGGGCAAGATGACTAAGACTCCGTTCTCCGGAACAATGGAGAGAGCAACTGGCTTATTGGAAATAATGCATACTGATGTATGCGATCCAATGAGTGTTGAGGCTCGCGGCGGGTATAGTTATTTTTTGACCTTCACAGATGATTTGAGCAGATATGGGTATATCTACTTAGTGAAACACAAGTCTTAAATATTTGAAAAGTTCAAAGAATTTCAGAGTGAAGTGGAAAATCATCTTAACAAGAAAATAAAGTTTCTACGATCTGATCGTGGAGGTGAATATTTGAGTTATGAGTTTGGTCTTCATTTGAAACAATGTGGAATAGTTTCGCAACTCACGCCACCTGGAACACCACAACGTAATGGTGTGTCCAAACGTCGTAATCGTACTTTATTAGATCTGATGCGATTTATGATGCCTCTTACCGATTTACCGCTACCGTTTTGGGGTTATGCTTTAGAGACGGCTGCATTCATGTTAAATAGGGCACCATCTAAATCCGTTGAGACGACACCATATGAACTATGGTTTGGCAAGAAACCTAAGCTGTCGTTTCTTAAAGTTTGGGGCTGCGATGCTTATGTGAAAAAGCTTCAACCTGATAAGCTCGAACCCAAATCGAAGAAATGTGTCTTCATAGGATACCCAAAGAAAACTATTGGGTACACCTTCTATCACAGATCCAAAGGCAAGACATTTGTTACTAAGAATGGATGCTTTCTAGAGAAGGAGTTTCTCTCGGAAGAAGTGGGTGGGAGGAAAGTATAACTTGATGAGGTAATTGTACCTTCTCCCGAATTGGAAAGTAGTTCATCACAGAAATCAGTTCCAGTGATGCCTACATCAATTAGTGAGGAAGTTAATGATGATGATCATAAAACTTCAGATCAAGTTACTACCGAACCTCGTAGGTCAACCAGAGTGGTACGGTAGTCCTGTTCTGGAGGTCATGTTACTAGACCATGACGAACCTACAAACTATGAGGAAGCGATGATGAGCCCAGATTCCATAAAATGGCTTGAGGCCATGAAATCTGAGATGGCATCCATGTATGAGAACAAAGTGTGGATAGTTGACTTGCTCGATGATCGGCAAGCCATAGAGAATAAATGGATCTTCAAGAAGAAGAATGACGCTGACGGTAATGTTACTGTCTACAAAGCTCGACTTGTTGTGAAAGGTTTTCGACAAGTTCAAGGAGTTGACTACGATGAGACCTTCTCACCCGTAGCAATTGCCGCATTTTATGATTATGAAATTTGGCAAATGGATGTCAAAAACTGCATTCCTTAATGGATTTCTGAAAGAAGAGTTGTATATGATGCAACCAGAAGGTTTTGTCGATCCTAAAGGTGCTAATAAAGTGTGTAAGCTCCAGCGATCCATTTTTGGACTGGTGCAAGCATCTCGGAGTTGGAATATACGCTTTGATAGTGTGATCAAAGCATATGGTTTTATACAGACTTTTGGAGAAGCCTGTATTTACAAGAAAGTGAGTGGGAGCTCTGTAGCATTTCTAATATTATATGTGGATGATAGATTGCTCATTAGAAATGATACATAATTTCTGGATAGCATAAAAGGATACTTGAATAAGAATTTTTCAATGAAAGACCTCGGTGAAGCTGCCTATATATTGGGCATCAAGATCTATAGAGATAGATCAAGACGCTTAATTGGACTTTCACAAAGCACATACATTGATAAAGTTTTGAAGAAGTTCAAAACGGATCAGTCAAATAAAGGGTTCTTGCCTGTATTACAAGGTGTGAAGTTGAGTCAGACTCAATGCCCGACCACTTCAGAAGATAGAGAGAAAATGAAAGTCATTCCCTATGCATCAACCATAGGTTCTATCATGTATGCAATGTTGTGTACCAGAACTGATGTGTGCCTTGCTATAAGTTTAGAAGGGAAACCAAAGTAATCCAGGAGTGGATCACTGGACAGCGGTCAAGAACATCCTGAAATACCTGAAAGGACTAAGGATATGTTTCTCGTTTATGGAGGTGATAAAGAGCTTGTCATAAATGGTTACGTCGATACAAGCTTTGGCACTGATCCGGATGACTCTAAGTCGCAAACCGGGTACGTATTTATATTTAATGGTGGAGCTGTCAGTTGGTGCAGTTCCAAGCAGAGCGTCATGGCGGGATCTACGTGTGAAGCGGAATACATAGCCGCTTCGGAAGCAGCAAATGAAGGAGTCTGGATGAAGGAGTTCATATCCGATCTAGGTGTAATACCTAGTGCATCGGGTCCAATGAAAATCTTTTGTGACAATACTGGAACAATTGCCTTGGCGAAGGAATCCA
>NW_025240686.1:0-3527 GCF_018294505.1 Triticum aestivum
AATAGTGAAAAAGGAAGAACACCATACAGCAATTGGCAAGAAAGTGAAACAAGGAAACTGAAATCAAGTCATCCATCTATAGCGCAGTAGGAGTCTAGGACTCATCAGGCATCGCTTGCTATCCAGGCATGCAGCTGACAGCCACACGGATGTTCAGGATCCTACCCAGACAGGGTAGCCGACGAGCGTCGCTGCGAACCCACCGAGGCCGGTGTTCGCACCGGACAGCCTCTGGTACGAACCACCCTATGGTAGACCGTCGATGACAGACTTTTGCCGCTTGACCCACAGCCTCCACGACTTTTGCTGCTGCTCTGAATTATACATGGTTATGGGACGGGTACTCGTAAGGTGCACCTAGGGGTGAGTTCGTTTGAATGGTAATTTTTTTGTCAACATTATTCAAGGAACCTTGGATGCTCAGACACTTGTAAGTACTAAGTACTTGGTACAAGCAAAAAGTTGTATCACGTAGTTAGCTCCACTCTGCACGCTTAGATGCATCTTGTCTCTCGCGTGTCAACTGAACACACTGTATGCACTTCTACTCGAACAGATTTTTGCCAGGCTTGCATGCTTCTCAATGGGACATAATTGGGTCTTTACGTGTTGTATTTAGAACAGAGCATTTCACGGGTGAAACTTTCTTGATTTCTCAGTGGGCACACATATTGACATGCATACAAAACCTAGACGCCTATTGCCCACATTTCATTTCAGTTTCTTCTAATGTCTCAACTCATCATCAAGTAAAAAGATCAAAATTTCAGTATTGAGTGCACACTCATAACACCTGCAAGCTGCAAAAGAGGTCCCTATGATGTAGTGATATATAAAGACACAGAGTGGGCCGTCGGTTAGATTAGCAGCTTGATAAGTGTGATGTGGCTGAAACTCATGAGGAGTAGCAATTGGTGTTTCTCACACGGGCCAGCTGCGTGTACTTTTCCGTTGTTCATATGCCGATAACATGTACACTTTGGGGGTAAAAAAAATCTTTTTCTGTTCGCTCTTAGTTCTTTGCTCACTTTCACCAAGAGGAGCATCTTTTATTTTTTTTCCAAATTCCAAATTCCTAATAGGGTGGACCAAGCTAAGATATGAATGAGGTGAAGCTATGGAGAGAAGTTGGTTCAGTTATGTTCGAGGGTGTAAAGGCTGACCAGCATGTCGAAGCATGCAACATATTCATGGTCGACATGTCAGTGAGGCCCTTCTCCTCACTTTGTCGTCCTGTCAGTGAGGCCCTTCTCCTCCACAACTGGGCACCATGGTTTCCCGGTTTCTGACAGGCTATGATGTGGCTGCATCCCGGCAACGGCATCAACACAGCTGCCAACTTGGAGCTCAGGTCCTCCAGCAACGATCCAACCTCTAAAATGTCTCTCCCAGTTTATCAGCGATCCTGACAGATCATCACAATTTTTCCAAAGAGAATTGGCACTCCGTTGAAATCATTGTGCACTTCGTGTAAATAATTATTTCTTGTCCGTCAGATCCTTTGCCAACTATCGAGCAATTATTGCAACCATCACCTGGTGATTAATGTTTACACAAAAATAACTAGGGATATATACCTGGTCACAGGGATTTCAAGTGGATCAATGTAAGGATAAAAAAAATAACTTGAAACACATCAATTTTCTCACTTAGCAGAATAGCCAGGGAAAGGATCAATTTTGGTAATTTGGTACCGGCGGGTGATTGCTTCCGTGGAAAGTGATAATTAGATAATATGAACATTGTAGTATAGATGGATAACTCCTCTTCTATTTCTTAAAACATTAGGAGAATAAGTATTATACAGTTACACTCTTTAATTACTCGGAACAAGTTAAGAATGCATCACTTACTTTTGCTCTGCATACTTCCGATTCATTCCGTCTCGATGGACTCACCGAGGACTTCTCAATGGGACGCACTCTACACAAGTTAAATCTAACGAACTGAGTACTTCTCACACACCCTGAGATTTGCAAAAGAACATTTCCTGTTTTCTCGGTGGGCAAGCATGTAGGAACAGGCTCACCCTGAGATTAATAACTCCATTTTTATATTCCTAGCACAACCTTGGAACATATGTGAACAAGCGAAAAATGAATCACATACTTGGCTACAATCTGATTCATTTGCCTACCATTTTTCATGGTTTCTCAGTGGGCACACCCAGTGACAGCGGTGCTCGTTGCCCACATTTTATTTCAGTTCCTTCTAAAATTTCAAATCGTCAACAAGATGAAACATCAAAATTTCAGTAATTAGTGTACACCCATAACCTGATGACCAACCGAAGGAACCCCAGCAGAAAAGGTGCATACAGTTTACACATATATAAAGAGACAGAGAGAGCAATGTTAAGAAAGAATTAGCAACACGATAAGTGTGATGCTGCTGAATGGTGTGTAGCTTATGAGGAGTTACCATGTTTCTCGCAGATAAACTTCCGTTGTTCACATGACAATCACATGTATACTTTCTGTTTTATCTAGTATCTCAGCTCATTTTCATTAGGTGGAAAGTTGCCTCTCATTTATCTCCCCGAATTGCTGATAGAGCCGAGTAAACTAAACATGGCTTTGTTGCCAGAGCACGGTTTTTTGTAGCTGGAGCTCCACGGTACCCTGTATCGTGGCCGTCTATAATAGATTCAGATGCGTGAGGATGTGTGCATATTTAAGCTGTAGATAGAAGCAATGTCAGATAATTATCAGAGGGTGCTGACCCGTGCTCGCATGCAGGTCTGACACAATCCCTCACATGCAGTATCTCACAGCGCATCTCTCTCCTTTTCTCTCTCAACTGTCACAGCGGTCACACCTCTCTCTCCCTTGTCTGCGCCTCTCGCATCACCTCTCTCCCTTCCTTTCTCTCTCACACACAGCAGCACCCTCTCTCTCTTGTCTCTCACATGCCGCTCCCTGACAAAGTCCCTCTCTCTCTCATATGCACGTTATGATTTCTCTTACACAACCTACTCAAAACGGTCCTGTCTCTCTCTAAATTATTCTCTGTCACACATAAAATCTCTTGTAGAAATTCTATTCCTCTCTCATGACTCTCTTGATTTTTTTGAGTGGTTTTCTCACAAGCTGAATGCATGTTAAATGAGAGAAAGAGAGACCATGCGAAGTTTTAGGAGAGAGAGAGAGACGTTGAGCTGTTCTACAGAATTCTAGAGTTGACAGGTGAGGGGATTGGCCTGATGCACATGTCGGCAATAGTAGCCTGCTACCTATGCACTGTAGATAGCAGAAAGTATTCGCTAGCACGTAGGGTCAAATCGCTCTGCCAAATAGCACTGCTAACCTCTGCTGCGGCACTGCTAGTGGCACACATCCCATAGGATTTGAACGGCTAAGATAATGGGTACCGTGTAGCTCGTCCTTCACAACAACTTTCCCTTTGTTGCCATTGCCATATTCACAGATGAAGCTCTCAAGAAGCGTGCCAACATGTGCGGAGGAAGGCTTCACGCGAAGACGTGGGAGATTTTCATGGACTACTATCTCAAGGTAGGGGATATGTAG
>NW_025240687.1:0-3527 GCF_018294505.1 Triticum aestivum
GGGAGGTGCGGGGGTGGCCGGGGTTCGCCGGAATGGAGCCCGAGGCGGCGCCGGAGTTCGGACCTCGGCGAAAACGGCGTTGTGGAGCACGGGCGAGTGAGGTAAAGCACTGCGCAGCCTCCGGGAGTCACCACGAGCTCGGTGAGATGCACGGGCGCGACCCGTTCGAGCTCAGGCCACGGCGGCGACATGGTCAGCGGCGGCCGGAGTTCGGCCGCGACGGGGCTATGGCCTAGAGCTCGCAAACGCGAGGGGAGAGAGAGGGGTTCTGCACGGAGGCTCACCGCGGAGCTGTAGGGAGGGTCAGTGGGCTCGGGGGCGCGCCGGAGTGACCGAATTCGACGGAGACGGCACCGGGGCCGAAGCTCGGAGATGATGACGATGGCGGCTGCTCAGGGCCCTTCCGGTCACGTGGCTCGGTGAGGGGGTTGGCGACGAGGTGCAGGAGCTCGGGAGCACGTCGGAGAGGGGAGGGGGTGGCCGTGGTCATGGCTACGACGAGCGGCGCTCCCGGGTGCGTTCGGTGACGAGAGGGAGGGAAAACAGAGGAGGAGGAGGGGGTCCAGAGAGAGAGAGGCGGTCGAGGGGGGGTCGAGGGCGTCTCCGTGGCGTCGCGAGGGAGTCGGGGAGGCTGCCACGGCGAAGCAGGAGGTGGCCGGCGTCAGCGCGCGTGCGTCCAGCACGCAGCTGCTTCATGCGCTGGCACGGGAAGAAGACAGGAGAAGGGGGGCCAGGTGGGCTGGGCCGCTGGGGGAGCTGGGCCGGTCCTGTTGGGCCACCAGGTGGGCTTCACAAGTAAGTCCTTCTCTCTTTTATTTCTGTTCTGTTTTTCTTTTATTTAATTCTTTTGCCACTGTTTTGAATTAAAAATAATAATTCAAACAATGCCAAAGCTCCTCTGAATATTTTATATTGCTAGATGGACTTTTCCAAAAGCTTATAAAATATTTCAGGGGTATTTGAAATTATATTCTAATTATATGAATATAATTCAAATTCAAATAGCTAATGTTTTAAATTCAAAATCCCAAAATTAAATCCTTAAAAATGTTCAATATTTTGGTTGGGACCAGAACCCTTACCAAAAATTATCAAACATTTAAGAGGAGCACTTTGGAGCAATGAATGAGATTTCTAGGGTTTTTGCCCCTCTTTTATTTAGGGTTTTGAGGCTTCCAATATTCCTCAATTCAAGTTTCAACAATATAGACATGATGCACACATGAAGCTAGCCTAGAGCAATGCCAGAAGCTAGGGATGTGACAACTCACCCCCACTAAACAAGAATCTCGTCTCGAGATTCAAGCGTAGGGTAGGGTGAAGGGGAAACGCAACTAGTATAATCTTCACGATCCAGGGTGCAGTTCAGTTGAACGTTGATTCGATCACCATCTTTGTCTCGAAGTCTTGCTCTGAGAACTCCAACTAACATGACAACGAGAGGAAAGGAAGATCCTAAAAGAATGGTTCTTCTCGAAGGTCGAACAACTCAGGATTAACTCACGGAATGAGACATAGCAACATCTCTCGAGCTGAGAGGCGAAGCACACATCCAAAGGAATGGAGTGAAGCAGATGACGAAGGTTCACTAGGTAGACCACAATTTCACGCTTAAGAAGGTGGTAATCGATTGTCAACGTAGCGAGGAGTTGAGTTCCCATGATACCATAACGATACACCTTAGGGAAGGTGACTCGTAGAGATATCCCCTTAAGTGGCAAAAAGAATTACCTTTGATTCAGAGATCATTGAAACTCTTTAAACCAGCCTAAGGCAATCACAAGCGATCATTTGGAGGGGGTCGGTAGAATGGCATACTCAGACTTGGATGATGTGGATTACCTTGTTGAAGACAATGTAATGGATGAATTTGCTTATCACCGGAAATGGAAGAGACCCATGGTAGAATGACACATTGGCGGTGCAAACTGAGAACAAAATGCAAACGCTGGGAATGATTCTGGTAACTGGGGAAGAACCCAACAATAGAGAGTGAATTCACTGTTTGAATAGGTCATAGCATTGCCGAGGAAACTGAGAGCAAACCCAGTTAGTGCCGATGATAACACGTAGCGCTTGTGCATGCTCTCAAGAACTTGAGCATTTCCACATTCATCAAGGTTTTACCAATATCCGTGTCAAGGATCCTGGCAACACAACTTGCTACCATGATGAATGATGATGGAGGATGCAGATGCAAAGGAAGATAACACTTTCTCAGATTTCACCTTAGCGAGGCCAAGGAGATAAAATCTGGATGATCGATCGAGAGACATTTAGCACTCCGCTTCTAATGTTCTCCTTGATGTGCTAGTGTAATCCAATCATTGAAATGGTTTGGTAACTAGACATCAAGTAAAAGGTCGGACTTCGGGAGCAATAGAATCCATAAGGAATAGTTACGGAGGTAATTCCTACGAAATCCTTATGGGGAGGTGGCCAACTTCCTCAAACAAGATACTACAATAATAGGTCTTCCGGCTGGGTGTGTTGGCCACGACATCCGCTTTACCGGTTATCGAGAGACCGATATTATAGTTCTTGGGAAATGTTCCAAACCATCATATCTACCTGAGATTCAGATCTGGTTGGTGTCCGGATATTCCAGACTCATCGAGTCTAGGAAGAAAAATGAAAGTTTGCAACACAAATCGACGAGATGACGTTGCGGGATTCTCAGGAGATGAACTATGATAGCAAGCTCCAAAACATGAGCTGGTTCTGCTACAAACATGTGAACACGCTGTCCCAGACAAGCATGACCACGTGGTAGTCTTATAATAAAACACTACCGAGTTCAGGTGGGGAACCATCAACGAGGATATCAAAATCCTTGCATAAGGTATACTCTTAAGAAGGAACTTCTTCTCCTTGAACAAATCAATCAGTGGCTTGGTGTGCTCGGAACACATATGGAATGAAGGTTGCAAGTCTCCAGACCACAGAATACTTCGCACGTATGCATGACTGACTTGGGATGATTCCAGAGAAAGCAAAACTAACTTTCTCAAATCCACGGCGGCAACTTTCACCAAATGCACGTGTATAAGAGGAAGTCACTCCTTTCATCAAACAAATACTTCATGAGTTAGCATGAAGAAATGCTTTCAAAAGTTTCCAACACTAGCTTAATGTTCAACAAAATCATGGGGAAGATAAGAATGTTGTCAATGGGCTCAACAACAACTCATCGGAATTTCCATATCACTGGACTTCCACCATCGTGTGAACACGGTGATAGCATTGGTCAGACCAAAGATGTAATGGTGTATGCTCGAGGGATCAACCACGAATAAGACAACATTACGAGCATCATTGGTACTGATTTGATTTGACGATAGCCCACACTCAAATCAAAGGATTGATAAGACAATAGGTCCAACAACTGATCACAGGGACCAATCGATGAAGATATCATCTTTCTTCAACACACACTACACAAGAATATCCCTTTGGAACGAACTAAGTCAGGCAAGCTTTTATCTTCCAACCCTCCAAGTTGTCGTGTAGCTTAACCAACTAGCTCA
>NW_025240688.1:0-3527 GCF_018294505.1 Triticum aestivum
GCTAATTGTCACCAAAATAGAAGCTACTGTATTTGGTACTAGATCATCGATGGCGTGTGTTGCTGCACCCATCTATTTGTAATATTTAATGCTAGGGCTTGATGCAAATATGTGGAGACATTTTACTTACAGGTAAAATAGTGCTAGTATTATAGAATTTTGATTTCATTTTCAGTGCAGCATGTGAATTATAATTGACCTGTGCTTATTTGCTTTTTATTCGACTGGTTGTGGCCCTCTTTTCGTGCTAGACTATTTTTATAGTATATAATTGATAAGCAATTTACACATATATGGATACACGAAACATAGAAGTTAAATTTGCATGGTTTGTACAAATTTTTGAGAAAATATACACAGTTCAAATTGTACCACAATATAGATAACTTTTATAGTTAAAATCAGATAATTTGAAATGAAGGACAAATCATGTAATAAAGTACATGAAAACATGGATAATTTGTTTGCTAATAAAGAATCAGTGCTTTCACCTTCAAAACAGTGATCAGAATGCAAGATAGAATATTACGTTTATACTCACACATGCAATGAAACAAATTGTCCTGCATGATAGAATATATACCTATAAGAAAATAGGAAGGGTGTAATCACAGTGCCAAGACAAATATCTCTACAATTATCCAAGAGGTGACAAATTAATATGAGATGATTCCAAACAACATCAGTAAACACATAATCTCAGCAGAACCAAGATTGAAAAAAACAACAAATTCTATATATGGCCTATCAGAAGCTTATGTTTTAACTTTTGTTCTCTTCTCACCATTGTAAAACGCTGAAAACAGATTGACATGGAATTCAAGGGCTAAAAACAAAATACATATTGTTCGGGCATAAATGTTTCTTTCCCTAGCTATGACAATGATATAATTTGTCACCTTAAAAACAGTGATCAGAATGCAAGATAGAATATTACATTTATACTCACACATGCAACGAAACAAATTGTCATGCATGATAGAATATACCTATAAGAAAATAGGAAGGGTGTAATCCCAGTGCCAAGACAAATATCTCTACAATTATCCGAGAGGTGAAAAAGTAATATGAGAGGATTCCAAACAACATCAGTAAACACATAAGCTCAGTAGAACCAAGATTAAAAAAACAAATTCTATATATAGCCTGTCAGAAGCTTATGTTTTAACTTTTGTTCTCTTCTCACCATTATAAAACACTAAAAACAGATTGACATGGAATTCAAGGGCTAAAAACAAAATACATATCGTTCGGGCATAAATGTTTCTTTCCCTAGCTATGACAATGATATAATTGAAAAAAAATGGGTTGACCTAATGCTCCAAGCATACGTATCTGTTTCAATGTGTGGACCTGCCAAAAAGATGATTGATCCAGAGAATGCTGAAATGTGAGAGTCAACCAGCTAATAAAAGTATGTCATAGCACTGAACCAAAAACTCATCTCGATAAATGAGGTTAACATGGCAATTCATTTCATGAAATAGTCTATCGATACAAAATTTCAAAGATTGTACTGCTATATAGAAAACTTCCCCTTTAATTGAAGACAGAATAGACCATAAATCCTGGAAAGTCACTTATCAATATGATTATTTACTCTGCTAACAAATGTTGACTGCACTACTTGTGACATAGTAGGAAATGCGTAAGAAATCAAAGCTTACCTCATATTGTAATTTCTCATGCCCTACATCATACTTTGACAACATTCTCTCACAAATGAGCTTCTTTCGCACCACTATATCATATAAAGGGAAGCATGTTTGTTCAATAAATTTGTTGCAGTGAAAATAGTAACACATGATCAGTCAGGTAACAATCAATAATGTTCAACATAACGATGAGTAGATGTCAATTTTAATTGAGGTCAATACTACCAGGCAGCGAGCAATAGCAAGAACATATTTTCGTGCCATGGACATAGTACAAACTTTCTCTGCATTGGAATCTACTACTTATCATCCATCATGAAGGGTAGCAGATCTATGCAGCTGCAACATGGTCTATTCCAGGAAACCACATAGCATCATAGGCCACCATCTGAATCATAGCTCCCTGAATTCCTGTTCAATCCAAAGAGACAAACGAGCATCAACACCAATATTGAATTACTTGACAACAAACAAAAGAGCATCAACATAAATAATCACTCCCACAATTGGCACTGTAATTCCATGGTCAATGTGAAGGTTCCGGTCACATTTGGTGCGCTTTGCTAAGAAATTTGGTAGCATACACTTCGCTTGCAAAAAGAGAACGGAACCATTTGAAATAATTCACCAAAGGACCCAAGTTTCATTTAGAGCAAACGTTTCCATACTTTGGTAAATAACTCATCTCATTGCATATTCTAACCATGCACGATCCATGTTGCGGTTTGCAAGTAAAAAATGACTGATGTTCCATGAAAGTGCCCTTGAACTCTAATAGCATAAATGCAGAATTTCTCCTGAAGCACACATATATGGAATAGTATAAATATTCAGTAATTGAGTATGGTTATAAAACGGCCCCCATGGCATCTTCAAAGCTGGGAAAATGAAATCTAATCCACTCAAGAAATTCCCTGTGTTGAATCTTCGTGCATGTGTATGTGCCTGTACTGTCAAGAAATACACCCTTGGGAACTGTAGGGCCTCTCTGTAGAAAAATATTTAAAAAAACCATCTCAGTTCTTCATGAATGAAAGATTGCTAAAGAATTCTCTCCCTCTACAAACAAACTCACTGAATGGATGGATACACGGAAAAGCACAAAGGAAAGAACAAGAGAGATTTCAGGTAGTACTATTTCTGTATGCATTTTGTTGATAGATTTCATGCCAACACAAGCAACCGTATTTCAGTAATTAAGCACCTATTGAGAGCTAGTAGGTGACTCATTGGCTACCAGTATTGGTAATCTACACCAGCAGCTGGTAAATTTGATTATAGTTGGTTTCGTAAGAATCAAGTGCCACAGATGCTAATGTTTCTCCCTAAATCACAGTTGGTTTCGTAATAGCAGTGGAGACTCTTCAACCAATCTGGGCGAACTATTGCATCTACTCAAGTAGCCACACAAAAATAATGCTGAACGAATATGCGCACAAACTTATGGTTAGAAGAGTTAGGACATGGGCTCAGAAATCTTCATATGAGGAATGGAGGACAAAATCCTCAACAACTCATCAAGTCATCAACGGAGTTTGAATTTGATTACAACGGTGCCATACCTCGACGGGAGTAATGGAAAAAGGGCGCCCACAGAGTATCTTCCTTCTGCAGCTACCTCCATGCATGGTGCTCCTTCTCGTCGTCCTCGCCGCCGTCGTCGGCTAAAGCAGAGTTCCGGCCGGCCCAAGTGGCGAAGCAATATCCCCTATTCCCAGCATGCAATCATGGGAGATCTCTCTCGCGCGGCGATGAGGGCAGGAGCGGCGGCGCATCTAGGCTTCGCTCTAGGCTGAGGTCGGAAGGGTGCGGGGAGGGCGGAGGGCATTGCAGGAGACGGACGAACATGAGCGTCGCGAGGACCGTGATGGG
>NW_025240689.1:0-3525 GCF_018294505.1 Triticum aestivum
CGATAGGCAAGTAACGCAAAATGGGCTAGAGGTTAACAATGCAATTGCAATGGAAATATACAATGGTGTCGTCGAGGTTACCGTCGTTGGTGATGATGAGAGGCGGTGTTGCCGATGTCGACCCGTTCCTAGTTAGCCGAAACACCCTAGGAAACGGAAAAACCGCAAACTCAAAATCTCCAAAGGCAAAAGTCAAATGGTAGTAGCGGAAAGCGGTGGTGGTTTGCACTTGGCAATGCGGAAGTGGGATGATGGGCTACACACGTGTCGGAGTTGAAGTTGTCGTCCCTAAGTAGCCGAAACACCTTAGGAGACACAAGCCACAACTCAAACAAAATTGGGTTAAGTTTGGGGGTGGCGGAAGTGTATGGTGGGCACACTTATGCGGAAGATATGGTGATGGTTGATGAAGAAACAATCGTCCCTAAGTAGCCGAAACACCTTAGGAGACTTGAATCACTACTCAAGCAACCACTAATGCTATGGTGAACAAAATGGGTTAGGTTGCGGAAGTCGGTGGTGGCTATGCAGATGATATGGTGGAGGGCCTAGGCAAACTTGCCAAACTTCACAAAATTTGATGGATTCAAATGATGTTGGTGGTATTTTTGTGGGAAGGGGGATGTCAAGAGCTTCAAAACGAGCTAAAGAACGTCAAAATCGGAGTTCGGATGAATTAGTTATGGATGAAACAAGAATCAGCCAAAGTTGATATGTACAGGTAGCGGACGTCCGGAAATGGACGGATGTCCGGTGGCCGGACGTCCGGTGAGCTCGGAAATCCGCTAATTTCGTTCTGGAATGGGATGCCGGACATCCGGTAAGTAGCGGATGTCCGGTGGTTCCTCGGGCTCCGGACGTCCGGTAAAGTGGCGGTCGTCCGGTGGGTCGGGGTCAACGCGGGATTTGAGCTCCGGGACGCGATTTTGGATGGAAAATGGAGATTTCGTAGTCAAAATTCACGGGATTTCGTGGATGAAAGATGGGGAAACTTGGGGAAATGCTAGATCCACTTGAAACCAAGCAAATCCATGGATCAAAATCAACAAAACATCATCAAACCAACAAATCACAAAAAAATTTGGGGCTATTTTTGGTGGGGATTTTCGAATTTTAGGGAAGAACACAACAAAACAAGGCTAGAAAACGGTGGGAGGGACTCCAAATACGTGATCAACCTGGCTCTGATACCATATGATACGGGGCTAACCTGGTGTAGCCCGATCTTTCACGTTTGGAGTGGGATCCCTCGAAGAACACGATGAACACAGGGAAGAACGGAGAGAAACCACAAGGAGAAACACTCAAGAACAAGTCCAATCACACATCCACTAGACAATCAAACACATAAGATCACAAGGTACATGAACAACAAAGAGAAAGATACAAGCTAGAGTTCATCCCAAATCCTATGAAGGAGATGAGGGCTTGAATCCTAGAAGGATCTTCCCACGAAGGGGGTCTTGAATCCCGCGGGATCTTCTCACATGGAGGTCTTGAACTCCATGGGAGTGGTAGTCTCTCTCTCTGTCTCTCAAGAGTAGAGGTAGGAGCAAAGCTCACCTAAGAATGAGCTATCATATTTGCTAACCCTAGAAAGGAGGTGGAGGTGGTCTATTTATAGTCTAAGCCACGAAGGGGTAAGTGGGAGAGGGATACAAGGCCAAAGGCCCGCAGCTGCGCACAGGCAGGTACCGGTCGTCCGGTGGGTACCGGTCGTCCGGTGGCTCAGGAGGGACCGGTCGTCCGCTAGTCGTCGGACGTCCGCTGAAATTGTTCTGTGAAGGGACACCGGTCGTCCGGTATCTTCGGACTTCCGTTAATATTACCGGTCGTCCGCTGGGGGCCGGACGTCTGCTCGCTGGGAGGTGTTGTAGCTGGCGTTGGCTGGGCCTTCTGGCTGGTGCGGCTTCCAGGCGTCGGACGTCCGGTCCCGACCGGTCGTCCGGTGGCTGTAGCATGTAGCAGCTCTGTTTCTTCCGTCTTCCCTTCCGTGCTTCCCTCGCGGATGGTGTAGTTGTTCCTTGGCGCTTGCACCCCTCCTCGACATCCGTGAAGCTCCGACAATACCTATGCATGCACACGAGAGAAGTGTCAAGTAGTATACCATCCTCGAAGGGGTCAAGTGAGCACGTGTAAAGGAGAAGATTCACCTTTGTGTATGTGAAGTAGAGGTTGCACGTGTCACTTGCCAAATGGACTCTTGACATGGTGATGACCGTAGGATGCTCCGCATCACAAGGTATGACAAAGATGCCGTCGATGTTACCGTCCTTGGCGATGATGAGACCCTTGCGAAGATGAGCGTGGTGATGATGATGTCGAACACTACCTATATAGCCGAAACACAATAGGACACAGGAGCCACAACTCAAAATCTCAAAGATCAAAACGTGTCAAAATCGTCATCGGAGGTATTGGGGAGGATGGTGGTGTATTTGGGTTTGGAAGATGTGGTGGAAGGTGGGGTTGTGGTGGTGGCTGAACTGAACAATATTCAGTTTCGTCAGAGTTTCACGGACATCCGGGAGGTCACGGTCATCCAGTCATCGGACATCCGGCAGGGTCCGATCGTCCGGTGCCTGGGCGAAAATCGGGCGCGGGATGAACTGCGCGATTTCGGGGTGGAGGAAGATGGTGAGGTCGAAATCGAGCGGATTTGTGGATGGAAAAGGGTGGGGAGGGAGGGGAAAGCTAGATCCACACGAGGCAACACAAATCCATGGACCAAATCCAACAAAATTTCAACTCGCCAACAAATCACAAAAAAATTTGGGGGCTACTTTTTGTGGGGAATTTTCGGATTTAGGACGAAAACAACAAAATCAAGCTAGAAAACAAAGGGTAGGGGCTCCAAAAACGTGATCAATGATAGAGGCAAAGGTGTCCCGTCTTTCGATGAGATGATGGATCGCTTTGGTGGAAGTCGACTTTGACGATCCGATTACGAACGTGCGAGGACGTCGCGCCTTAGCAATCGCTAAACCAACTCCGAGAGGTTACTGACCACGCCGGAGCATGATCAACCTGACCACGAGGGTCTGTTTCCTGCGAGCAAACGAAGAACAAGCAAGAAACTGAGATAGCAATCTGGATATTGAGAATATAAGATGAAAGCTTTATTGATCAAGGTGGGGTTCTGTGACGCCTTTGTCTGGTCATTGAACACAAACGAAGTACGCGAAGTTGCAGCTATGGCGAACTTTTACTCTAAACAAAACCCAAAGTCTAAATGGTGCCCTAAGGGCTGTATATATGGAGGAAGAGGGGGGAATTTCGTGGCCCTTGGGGAAGGGGTCCGAAACCAACCCTATCTCTTGTTTCCCCACACATACGGACTCTAAAAACAGCCTATACTTATGTATTTCGAAATTACATGGGCCTGGCCCAATAATAAGGTGACGCAGCACCTAGAATAGTCTCTGGACGAAATTTATGAAGTGGCATCTTGTATATTTCGTCCAAGGCTTCATGCACTCCTTATGGTGGCTTCAAAGTCCTGAAATCATCACTTGCAACTCCGTT
>NW_025240690.1:0-3525 GCF_018294505.1 Triticum aestivum
CGATAGGCAAGTAACGCAAAATGGGCTAGAGGTTAACAATGCAATTGCAATGGAAATATACAATGGTGTCGTCGAGGTTACCGTCGTTGGTGATGATGAGAGGCGGTGTTGCCGATGTCGACCCGTTCCTAGTTAGCCGAAACACCCTAGGAAACGGAAAAACCGCAAACTCAAAATCTCCAAAGGCAAAAGTCAAATGGTAGTAGCGGAAAGCGGTGGTGGTTTGCACTTGGCAATGCGGAAGTGGGATGATGGGCTACACACGTGTCGGAGTTGAAGTTGTCGTCCCTAAGTAGCCGAAACACCTTAGGAGACACAAGCCACAACTCAAACAAAATTGGGTTAAGTTTGGGGGTGGCGGAAGTGTATGGTGGGCACACTTATGCGGAAGATATGGTGATGGTTGATGAAGAAACAATCGTCCCTAAGTAGCCGAAACACCTTAGGAGACTTGAATCACTACTCAAGCAACCACTAATGCTATGGTGAACAAAATGGGTTAGGTTGCGGAAGTCGGTGGTGGCTATGCAGATGATATGGTGGAGGGCCTAGGCAAACTTGCCAAACTTCACAAAATTTGATGGATTCAAATGATGTTGGTGGTATTTTTGTGGGAAGGGGGATGTCAAGAGCTTCAAAACGAGCTAAAGAACGTCAAAATCGGAGTTCGGATGAATTAGTTATGGATGAAACAAGAATCAGCCAAAGTTGATATGTACAGGTAGCGGACGTCCGGAAATGGACGGATGTCCGGTGGCCGGACGTCCGGTGAGCTCGGAAATCCGCTAATTTCGTTCTGGAATGGGATGCCGGACATCCGGTAAGTAGCGGATGTCCGGTGGTTCCTCGGGCTCCGGACGTCCGGTAAAGTGGCGGTCGTCCGGTGGGTCGGGGTCAACGCGGGATTTGAGCTCCGGGACGCGATTTTGGATGGAAAATGGAGATTTCGTAGTCAAAATTCACGGGATTTCGTGGATGAAAGATGGGGAAACTTGGGGAAATGCTAGATCCACTTGAAACCAAGCAAATCCATGGATCAAAATCAACAAAACATCATCAAACCAACAAATCACAAAAAAATTTGGGGCTATTTTTGGTGGGGATTTTCGAATTTTAGGGAAGAACACAACAAAACAAGGCTAGAAAACGGTGGGAGGGACTCCAAATACGTGATCAACCTGGCTCTGATACCATATGATACGGGGCTAACCTGGTGTAGCCCGATCTTTCACGTTTGGAGTGGGATCCCTCGAAGAACACGATGAACACAGGGAAGAACGGAGAGAAACCACAAGGAGAAACACTCAAGAACAAGTCCAATCACACATCCACTAGACAATCAAACACATAAGATCACAAGGTACATGAACAACAAAGAGAAAGATACAAGCTAGAGTTCATCCCAAATCCTATGAAGGAGATGAGGGCTTGAATCCTAGAAGGATCTTCCCACGAAGGGGGTCTTGAATCCCGCGGGATCTTCTCACATGGAGGTCTTGAACTCCATGGGAGTGGTAGTCTCTCTCTCTGTCTCTCAAGAGTAGAGGTAGGAGCAAAGCTCACCTAAGAATGAGCTATCATATTTGCTAACCCTAGAAAGGAGGTGGAGGTGGTCTATTTATAGTCTAAGCCACGAAGGGGTAAGTGGGAGAGGGATACAAGGCCAAAGGCCCGCAGCTGCGCACAGGCAGGTACCGGTCGTCCGGTGGGTACCGGTCGTCCGGTGGCTCAGGAGGGACCGGTCGTCCGCTAGTCGTCGGACGTCCGCTGAAATTGTTCTGTGAAGGGACACCGGTCGTCCGGTATCTTCGGACTTCCGTTAATATTACCGGTCGTCCGCTGGGGGCCGGACGTCTGCTCGCTGGGAGGTGTTGTAGCTGGCGTTGGCTGGGCCTTCTGGCTGGTGCGGCTTCCAGGCGTCGGACGTCCGGTCCCGACCGGTCGTCCGGTGGCTGTAGCATGTAGCAGCTCTGTTTCTTCCGTCTTCCCTTCCGTGCTTCCCTCGCGGATGGTGTAGTTGTTCCTTGGCGCTTGCACCCCTTCTCGACATCCGTGAAGCTCCGACAATACCTATGCATGCACACGAGAGAAGTGTCAAGTAGTATACCATCCTCGAAGGGGTCAAGTGAGCACGTGTAAAGGAGAAGATTCACCTTTGTGTATGTGAAGTAGAGGTTGCACGTGTCACTTGCCAAATGGACTCTTGACATGGTGATGACCGTAGGATGCTCCGCATCACAAGGTATGACAAAGATGCCGTCGATGTTACCGTCCTTGGCGATGATGAGACCCTTGCGAAGATGAGCGTGGTGATGATGATGTCGAACACTACCTATATAGCCGAAACACAATAGGACACAGGAGCCACAACTCAAAATCTCAAAGATCAAAACGTGTCAAAATCGTCATAGGAGGTATTGGGGAGGATGGTGGTGTATTTGGGTTTGGAAGATGTGGTGGAAGGTGGGGTTGTGGTGGTGGCTGAACTGAACAATATTCAGTTTCGTCAGAGTTTCACGGACATCCGGGAGGTCACGGTCATCCAGTCATCGGACATCCGGCAGGGTCCGATCGTCCGGTGCCTGGGCGAAAATCGGGCGCGGGATGAACTGCGCGATTTCGGGGTGGAGGAAGATGGTGAGGTCGAAATCGAGCGGATTTGTGGATGGAAAAGGGTGGGGAGGGAGGGGAAAGCTAGATCCACACGAGGCAACACAAATCCATGGACCAAATCCAACAAAATTTCAACTCGCCAACAAATCACAAAAAAATTTGGGGGCTACTTTTTGTGGGGAATTTTCGGATTTAGGACGAAAACAACAAAATCAAGCTAGAAAACAAAGGGTAGGGGCTCCAAAAACGTGATCAATGATAGAGGCAAAGGTGTCCCGTCTTTCGATGAGATGATGGATCGCTTTGGTGGAAGTCGACTTTGACGATCCGATTACGAACGTGCGAGGACGTCGCGCCTTAGCAATCGCTAAACCAACTCCGAGAGGTTACTGACCACGCCGGAGCATGATCAACCTGACCACGAGGGTCTGTTTCCTGCGAGCAAACGAAGAACAAGCAAGAAACTGAGATAGCAATCTGGATATTGAGAATATAAGATGAAAGCTTTATTGATCAAGGTGGGGTTCTGTGACGCCTTTGTCTGGTCATTGAACACAAACGAAGTACGCGAAGTTGCAGCTATGGCGAACTTTTACTCTAAACAAAACCCAAAGTCTAAATGGTGCCCTAAGGGCTGTATATATGGAGGAAGAGGGGGGAATTTCGTGGCCCTTGGGGAAGGGGTCCGAAACCAACCCTATCTCTTGTTTCCCCACACATACGGACTCTAAAAACAGCCTATACTTATGTATTTCGAAATTACATGGGCCTGGCCCAATAATAAGGTGACGCAGCACCTAGAATAGTCTCTGGACGAAATTTATGAAGTGGCATCTTGTATATTTCGTCCAAGGCTTCATGCACTCCTTATGGTGGCTTCAAAGTCCTGAAATCATCACTTGCAACTCCGTT
>NW_025240691.1:0-3525 GCF_018294505.1 Triticum aestivum
AGGTGAAAACAACTCATGGTGAACATTGGTATTGCTTGCAAACCCGATTTGATAAGGACCTCACGGGCCTTTTTGGAGAGGCCTTGCCCCTTATAGCCCCCCACTTTCTTCTTTGATCTTTCAGTCAAGTACTTGAACGTCCCCTCTTTTGACCTCCCAACCTGTGTTGGGAGGCCGAGATACTTCTCACTCAAAGCCTCCGACTGAATCCCCACTGTTTATCTCCAAAGAGTCTTGTTCTCCTCCGAGCTTTAACGGAATCACTTTGGTTTGTAAATGTCCTTGACGATTGAATTAATAGAAACTAGCAATTCTTCTGCCTAAACTGATTCCTGCAAATTTTCTTGTCGAACTACTACATGGTAATACTCCCTCCATTCTATATTCTAATGCACATAGTTTTTTGCCTAGATTCCGAAATGTAGTGCGCATAAGCTGCTTTGGACTAAAGTAGCCCTGGACTGTTCACAGGAACGCAGCAGCAGACACCCATGTGCTGTGACAGAGCGAGCAGCTGGAGGGCAATTCCTGTCCAAATGAGAATGCCAGCTCACGCATTGGCATAAACGATACACACAAAGGCGCATTATAAAGTGGAACAGTGGGAGTACTAAATTCATATGTAATACTAAATTCCTACCCTTCATAAATTTGATTTTTCGACAATAAGTACCTAAGTCTATGTTATGTTTAAGTTAAGAAACAATGTCGATGTGAGCCATACATACACCGATTGATAAAGCGGTTAGTACTTAAATTGACCGCCATGTCCTATGTGCCTTAGGGGTAAGTTTTCATCTCCACCATTGACTCGCTTAAGGTGGGTATACTGAAGCAGACCCCTTATAATTATGAATGGTTTATGAAGTTGAAGGATGAAACTCGAACGAACACAATGTTGAGGTTTGTAAAGTGAAGCCTAAGACAAGTTTGAGGGGGTAATATGGACTTCTCTCAAACTATATTACCAGAGGACAATGAGGGCCTTGAAGACAATGACAACAATGAGTTTCTCCTGGTTCTGTTTTGTTGTAGGCGAAGTTCTTAATTATAATTATCAATGCGTTTGTTTTTCTTAAGGATGCAGTGACATGCAAGGCAAGGCAAATTGAAGCCAAAACAGCAGGACGGTTGGAAGTGTGCCATTTTTTCTATATAGGTTATTGATTTTATCCTTTTTGTATTTTTACATTGCTAGGTACGGTAGTTTATATGAAATGATTTGTTAGGGCAGGGGGTGGTTCTTCAATCTTCAGGGAATCAAGCGGTAGCACTGGATGCTGACATGCATGGAAGGTAGGAGTAATGGAGTATATGTATTTGTAGCAATTCATCATCGCCCATAAATAAATCATCTTTGCCCCGCTTCCTCTGTCCGTCCGTCAACTCAAATTGCTTTGGTTCACAAGTTCGTTTCATCGTACATCTAGGTACACTAGAACAGAGAGACTACTTTCCTTGAATGGCTCATGCGAGTAAACTGGCAATAGTGTTCATCCAAGATGCATTTGTATATGTATCTTCATAGAGATGTAGATGCGTAGGTAGTTCAATAGTGCGCATGTTCATCGAGAGGGATGTAGATGTAGTATACAACCGAGGTTACATTGACAAGTTAGTCCATTATGCTCCCAGGAAAAATAAAATATGGTATATTGTTTCACACTATCATCAATAGTGAAGCTTGTATTTAATATTTCTTTGTTTTGCAATGCTGAATATTTGGGGAACACACAGTGAGGTGTAATATGTAGAGTATAGACTACAGATTCACCGAATCAGCTTGAACATTGTTATATCATGCTTCATATGATTTGGTAATGATTTTAAAACATGGAATGGGGCAAATAAAGTTGAAACCTGGTACTGTTCGTCCCATAAAAAACAGTTACTATCGTTATTTCTTACCAACTAATGATGCATTTCTCCGGCTATGATTACATCAGCTAACTACTCCATGATTACAGCAGTAAACAATGATAGGAATACAAGCATTGGAGTACTCGCCATGTTCGAGGAAGTCATCGTGGTGCTCGAGGAATTCGTAGCTGATGGCGGCATCATCATGGAGCAGGCACCATCTTCTCCTCTATTTAAACTGTAGTACTTCATGTACTCCCACTTGTAAACTTTCTGAAATGCAAATGCACTCCAAGAATGTGCTCTGAAATGGAGAAACATGGAGTATACTCTAAAAATCAGTTTGGTGCCTGCCCAGTAGATCAATCAAAGTACTCTGGGCATGATAAGAAGAATACTACAACATGAGTACTACAGCAGAATCAGTTTGGTTTGAGCCAAGCAAGAGTACTAAAATCTTGATAAAAAGAATACTACAACATGATAAACATGATTTCAGAGATGTTGATTTCAGTACATGCAACCCATTGATAAACATGATTTTCAGAAGTGTTGATTTCAGTTAAACTACTACATTTACTCCAAGCAAATACTCTAAGAAACAATACAAGTACTACAGTACTGAAAGTACTCATGTCGTACAATACTCTAGGCTGAATGTACTCCTACAATACTGAAAGTGTACTCCTGTGAGTACTGAGTTTACTGAATTCAGAGGCATCAAAATTTTACTCCCAAGTTCAGTCATCTACACATGTAGTTGTGCGACCGAGTGGTCTTTACCATGCCCGAATCGACGAGAGGTAGAGGCGGCAGCAGCAGCATCGTGCAGGAGCAGCAGCAGCCTTTCCAATTTCTCCTTGCGCCTTGACTTTCCAATCTACTCCCGCGGCAGAGCGCATTTCTTGGCCACATCACATCTGCATCCATATTCCATCCACAACAACAAACAGTCACAATCAGCTCCAGAATCTCTTCTTGCCTTTCCCCGAATCCTAGGCTCTAGAGATTGGAAATGTGTGGGGAAAATTAAGAATGCAAACCTTGTACGTCGAGCGTGGGGAGCTCGACTTAGGGGGCGACCTGGGAGCAGGTGACAGGTAACTCGTAGCGGACCAGCAGTGTCGGGGATGGCAACGAGGAGCGCTAGCGTTCGTCGCCGCCATCATCGAGCATGACAAGGTCGTCGTGCCCACGCTCCTCACGCTCCTACTCGACCTCTCTAAAACAATCAACTTTGGCTCGACCGTGGCACAAAAGATGTGGGTGAAAGGGAGAGGTGACGCAGACAAGAAGGCTAGGCGGCGACACCTGAGGAGAAGGGCACCGATGTGGCCGAGTCACCGGCGCAGGTGAGGGGGAGGTGCGTCGCCGTCGCGGGCTAGGGATTTGGGGGAGCGGGTGAGTGAGGGGAATGAGCTTGAGGAGGCGACTAAATGAGCGGGTGAGTGACTGAGTGAGTGAGTGAGCGAGCGAGCGAGCGAGCGAGGAGCAAAACTGAAAACCACTGAAATTTCGTAATGTTCTGACAAATGTACTACAAAACCTTCGACATTCAAAATACAAGAATTTATTTTTGTTATCACTATATTCAAAATAATACTTATTTAGGAAATCGCAGGGAGGTGTCTGGCTATTATAGTTTTTTATGCTTTATTTATGCTC
>NW_025240692.1:0-3525 GCF_018294505.1 Triticum aestivum
TCCTAACCCACTTCCTATGCATAGGGATTTTGTGAGCAAACAACTTATGGGAACAATAATCAACTAGCATAGGAAGGTAACACAAGCATGGCTTCAAAAAATTTAACACATAGAGAGGAAACTTGATATTATTGCAATTCCTACAAGCATATGTTCCTCCCTCATAATAATTTTCAGTAGCATCATGAATGAATTCAACAATATAACCAGCACCTAAAGCATTCTTTTCATGATCTACAAGCATAGAAAATTTACTACTCTCCACATAAGCAAAATTCTTCTCATTCGGAATAGTGAGAGTATCATAAGAGACTTGAACACTAAAAATTGTTTCCACATTAAAAGAGTAACATTCAGAAAAAGGGTAATCATAATCATGACAAAATTTGTAGATATAATCATCACTACTTTTTATATCATAAGTTTCATCACAATAGTCATCATAAGTAGCAACTTCGTTATCATCATAATCGATTGAAACCTCTCCCAAGATAGTGGAATCACTAAATAAAGTTGACGCTCTTCCAAATCCACTTTCATATTCATCACAATAAAATTCAACATCCTCCAAAATAGTGGGATAACTACTTCCTAAAGTTGACACTCTTCCGAACCCACTTTCATCAGTATAATCATCATAGGTAGGAGGCATGCTATCATCATAACAACTTTGCATATCAAAACTTGGGATGCTAAAAATATCATCTTCACTAAACATAGCATCCCCAAGCTTGGGACAATCATTAATTTCAGCAAATATATTCTCAAATATTTCATCCTCATCAAACATAGCTTCCCCAAGCTTGGGCCTTTTCATATCATAAGGATAATCACTCTCATCGTTAAAAATATGGATAGCACCAATAGTAAAGCAATTATCATCATCACAATGAGTAGTAGGAGCAACATCATTTGGGAGGGATGCCTTTTTACCTTTGTTGCTCCTTCTTTTCTTTTTCTTCTTCACATTATGTGTGGGTTCAACCTTCCTTTTTGAGCTCCTTATTGACGAGATTGGTTGAATAGAAAGCTCCTCCTCGTTGCCTGATTCATCATAAGAAATAATAGGAGGATATTGGGAAGTTTCTTCCCTTTCATTAGTATTCTCATCATCTTCTGTTTGCTTTCTTTTCTTTAGGTAATTGGCAATATAAGGATTTTCAATGCAATTCTCCGCACAAAACATATAAATCTTTTCTAAATCAATATCAAGGAATTTCTTATGGGCAAATTCTGGAAGATCCTTAAGTAAACGTTTCAATTCTTCATAACCCAAAAGTATACTAAGTTCATTGTAATGTGCAGGGGATATCAAATCATCACAATTTTTGGACACGATTCGATCATGAAACAATTTGCATTGGAGATGTAAATGACCACGTTCATTACAAAGTTCACAAGTACGGCAAAGGAATTTTAAATTTTCAGCACTCACATCTAGCCTTTCTTGCAACCATTTAGTTTCTAAATGTTTATGCCTAATCCAATAAATATCTTCTCTATTAGGTGTGTTCATGCAAACATGCACTCCACAAAAGTTGACATGCACATAAGAGATATTTTCATCATGACTAGAGCAATCATCATTAATACTATGGATATTCAAGGAGTTCATACTAAAAACATTGCAATCATGCTCATCATTCAAAGATTTATTATCAAGCATTCTAATGCATTCTTCTTCTAGCACTTGAGCACAATTTTCCTTTCCATCAAACTCACAAAAGATATTAAAAAGACGAAGCGTACGAGACAAACTTAACTCCATTTTTTGTAGTTTTCTTTTATAAACTAAACTAGTGATAAAACAAGAAACAAAAAGATTCGATTGCAAGATCTAAAGATATACCTTCAAGCACTAACCTCCCAGGCAACGGTGCCAGAAAAGAGCTTGATGTCTGCTACACAACCTTCTTCTTGTAGACGTTGTTGGGCCTGCAAGTGCACAAGTTTGTAGGACAGTAGCAAATTTCCCTCAAGTGGATGACCTAAGCTTTATCAATCCGTAGGAGGCGTAGGATGAAGATGGTCTCTCTCAAACAACCCTGCAACCAAATAACAAAGAGTCTCTTGTGTCCCCAACACACCCAATACAATGGTAAATTGTATAGATGCACTAGTTCGGAGAAGAGATGGTGATACAAGTGCAAAATAGATAGTAGATAAAGGTTTTTGTAATCTGAAATTATAAAAACAGCAAGGTAACAAGTGGTAAAAGTGAGCGCAAACGGTATTGCAATGATAGGAAACAAGGCCTAGGGTTCATACTTTCACTAGTGCAAGTTCTCTCAACAATAATAACATAGATAGATCATATAACAAGCCCTCAACATGCAACAAAGAGTCACTCCAAAGACACTAATAGAGGAGAACGAACGAAGAGATTATGGTAGGGTACGAAACCACCTCAAAGTTATTCTTTTGGATCAATCTATTCAAGAGTTCGTACTAGAATAACACCTTAAGATACAAATCAACCAAAACCCTAATGTCACCTAGATACTCCATTGTCACCTCAAGTATCCGCGGGCATGATTATACGATATGCATCACACAATCTCAGATTCATCTATTCAACCAACACAAAGTACTTCAAAGAGTGCCCCAAAGTCTCTACCAGAGAGTCAAGAACGTGTGCCAACCCCTATGCATAGGTTCATGGGCGGAACCCGCAAGTTGGTCACCAAAACATACATCAAGAGGCACATGATATCCCATTGTCACCACAGATAAGCACGACAAGACATACATCAAGTGTTCTCATCAAAGACTCAATCCGATAAGATAACTTCAAAGGGGAAAACTCAATTCATCACAAGAGAGTAGAGGGGGAGAAACATCATAAGATCCAACTACAATAGCAAAGATCAGGATACATCAAGATCGTGCCATAGAGGGGACACGAGAGAGAACACAAGAGAGGGAGATCAAACACATAGGTACTGGTACATACCCTCAGCCCCGAGGCTGAACTACTCCCTCCTCGTCATGGAGAGCACCGGGATGATGAAGATGGCCACCGGTGAAGGATCCCCCCTCCGGAAGGGTGCCGGGAAGGGCTCCCGAGAGGTTTTTGGTGGCTACAGAGGCTTGCGGCGGTGGAACTCCTGATCTAGGTTAACTCCCGAAAGTTTCAGTATTTATAGGAATTATTGGCGTTGGTTTCACGTCAGGGGGGGTCTCCGGGCCGTCCACGAGACAGGGGGCGCGCCCTCCTATCTCGTGGGCAGCCCGGAGCTCTTCTGGCCCAACTCCGATGCTCCATGGTCTTCTTTTAGTCCATAAAAAATCCTCAAAAATTGGCACGTCATTTGGACTCCGTTTGATATTCCTTTTCTTCGAAATACTGAAACATGCAATAAAACAACAATATGGGATGGGCCTCCGGTTAATAGGTTAGTCCCAAAAGCAATATAAAAGTGTATAATAAAGCCCATAATCATTCAAAACAGATAATATAATAGCATGGAACAATAAAAAATTATAGATACGTTGGAGACGTATCAACAATGAGCGTTGCGGGGG
>NW_025240693.1:0-3524 GCF_018294505.1 Triticum aestivum
GGTTGCGCGAGTCAACGGAGGGCTCCACCCACGAAGGGTCCACGAAGAAGCAACCTTGTCTATCCCACCATGGTCGTCGCCCACGAAGGACTTGCCTCACTAGCGGTAGATCTTCACGAAGTAGGTGATCTCCTTGCCCTTACAAACTCCTTGGTTCAACTCCACAATCTTGTCGGAGGCTCCCAAGTGACACCTAGACAATCTAGGAGACACCACTCTCCAAGAAGTAACAAATGGTGTGTTGATGATGAACTCCTTGCTCTTGTGCTTCAAATGATAGTCTCCCCAACATTCAACTCTCTCTCACAGGATTTGGATTTGGTCGAAAGAAGATTTGAGTGGAAAGCAACTTGGGGAAGGCTATAGATCAAGATTCATATGGTAGGAATGGAATAGCTTGGTCTCAACACAAGTGTAGGTGGTTCTCTCTCAGAAAATGCAAGTTGGAAGTGTAGGTTCGTTCTAATGGCTCTCTCCACGAATGAAGAGGAGGTGGAGGGGTATATATAGCCTCCACACAAAATCTAACCGTTACACACAACTTGCCAATCTCGGTGGGACCGAATTGAGAAACTCGGTCGGAACGATTCAGCAAATCTCGTGACCGTTAGGATTTTCGGTGAGACCGACATGCAACTCGGTAGGACCGATGTGGTTAGGGTTAGGGCATAACGTAATCTCGGTGAGACCGATTACACAAACTCGATAGGACCGATTTTGGTAATAAGCTAACCAGAGAGTTGGTCAGGTAAACTCGGTGGGACTGGTTCGCTCATTTCGGTCAGACCGAAATGTTACAAAAAGGAAACAGAGAGTTTACATTGCAATCTCGGTGGGACCGATCGCTCATCTTGGTGGTACCGAAACGTTATGAAGGGAAACAGAGAGATTACAATCCCATCTCAATGAGACCGAGATCCCTATCGGTGAGACCAATTTGCCTAGGGTTTGTGGCAGTGGCTAAGAGACCTGAACTCGGTGGCGCCGGATAGAAAGAATCGGTGGGGCCAAGTTTGACTTTTGGTTTAGGTCATATGTGGATGTGAGAAAGTAGTTGGGGGCTTTGGAGCATATCACTAAGCACTTTGAGCAAGTAAGTCATTGAGCAACACCTCATCCCTCCTTGATAGTATTGGCTTTTCCTATAGACTCAATGTGATCTTGGATCACTAAAATATAAAATGTAGAGTCTTGAGCTTTGAGCTTTGAGCTTGAGCCAATCCTTTTGTCCTTAGCATTTTGAGGGGTCCACTTTTCTCATCCATGCCATGCCAATCATTGAGCTTTCCTAAAATATTTATCTTGAAATAGCATTAACTCAATGATCTATATGTTGTTAGGAATTACCAAAACCACCTAGGGATATTTGCACTTTCAGTGGACTCTCAAAACAAGATTTGGGTTTAAGGGTTTTCGGATGCACAAGTATTATCTCTACTTGGTGCGGAATTTTTTGCTAGCAAAGATAGGGGGCAAGCACCACATGTTGAAGGATCTATGACAATATAGCTTCTATGTGAATATGAACCAACATAAATCATTACGTTGTCTTCCTTGCCCAATGTCAACAATTTTGGCGTATAATATTTTGATGAGGGCTCACAATAACAAAAGATTTCCAAGATAGGGTAGTTACATGTGAATCTTCTCTTCCCTTATTAATTCTTTCATGTGCATCATTGACCAATGCTATGTTTGTCATTCTACAATAAAATTTTCTACTTATACTTTTCCTTATGTGATGTCATTACTTACATTTAAGATTAGCCTATGATCTTTTTCATTTATTTCCTTTCTTTTTATTGAAACATGAAAGTAAAGAAAGCAAAACTCAAACTAAACTTTATTATAAATCTCGCACACGATTACAAAGATAGATCACTAAGCAAACTCTCGAAAAGAAAGGACCGAACTAAACTTTTATTCATCTAAAGCAAAAGATAACTATGGGTCGAACTAAGAAAAGTAAAAGCAAAAGATAGTGGAGGTGATACGATACTGGGGCACCTCCCCCAAGCTTGCCGAAAGCCAAGGGGAGTGCCCATTCCCAATACTCAATTTTCTTTTGGTGATGAAGAAGGAGGTGGTGGTGATGAAGTGGTAGTTGTAAGGGCATATTTATTCCCTAGTGGTTTTGGTGATTGATGACAATGCTTTTGCGGTCTAATCGTGTGCGTTAAGTTCTTTTAGAGAATCATCCATGGGCACGAGATGATTTCCTCCCCTCGGTGTTTTTATTCAAGACGGTGTAGCTCCTACGTTTTGTTGCTAGTGGACTAGTTTCGTAGGACTCACCGTACTATTAAGAGGGGATCCGCTTTGGTAAGACTAGGGTGGAATCAACACGTACACACCCTTATCACACCCGTCGTCTTCTTGTCGCTTCTTTGGAGCTGCACTTCTCCTCCATACCTGCTTCGCCCTGTGCCAGCGGTAGTACCGCGATCTACGGCGGTAGTACCGCCGAAGCCTCCTAGCGGTAGTACCGCTCCGCCGAGCGGTAGTACCGCTCTCAGCGGTAGTACCGCTCGCGGGCTTCGGCTGTAGTACCTCTGTTGTACCGCGCCTACTTCCGCCTCGATTCGAGATGATGTTTTCTCGTGTCGGGTTTTGCGGTACTAGTAGCGGCAGTAGAAGCGGTAGTACCGCTCCTCTCCCGCGGTAGTACCGCTCTGGGGCCAATGGCCTGACTCCCTCTTCAGCGTGGTAGTACCGCCAGGAAGGGAGCGGTAGTACCGCTCTCAGCGGTAGTACCGCCCTTCCCTAGCGGTAGTACCGCCCTGTGCGGGGCTGCTAAGTGGGGTAACGGTTGGATGTGCTCCCGCACTATAAAAGGGGGTCTTCTTCTTCCTAGTTGACCCACCTCTTTCCCCCAAAGCTCCATTGTTGCTCAAAGCTCCATTTTCGCCCGATCTCTCTCCCTAGCCAATCAAACTTGTTGATTTGCTCGGGATTGGTTGAGAAGGCCCAGATCTACACTTCCACCAAGAGAAATTTGATTCCCCCTACTTATCCCTTGCGGATCTTGTTACTCTTGGGTGTTGAGCACCCTAGACGGTTGAGGTCACCTCGAAGCCATACTCCATTGTGGTGAAGCTTCGTGGTGTTGTTGTTGTTGTTGGGAGCCTCCGGTTGTTGTGGAGATTGCCCCAACCTTGCTTGTAAAGGTTCGGTCGCCGCCTTCAAGGGCACCAATAGTGGAATCACGGCATCTCGCATTGTGTGAGGGCGTGAGGAGAATACGGTGGCCCTAGTGGCTTCTTGGGGAGCATTGTGCCTCCACACCGCTCCAACGGAGACGTACTTCCCTTCAAAAGGAAGGAACTCCGGTAACACATCCTCGTCTCCTCTGGCTCCACTCCTGGTTATCTCGTGCCTTTACTTTTGCAAGTCTACTTGTTTACATCCTTAGCTTCCTTGTGTGCTAGTTGTCACTGCATCATATAGGTTGCTCACTTAGTTGCACATCTAGACAACCTATTTTGTTGCAAAGTTTAATTTTCTAAAGAAAAGCTTAAAAATTG
>NW_025240694.1:0-3524 GCF_018294505.1 Triticum aestivum
TTGCACTTTGCCATGCCATGCCTCATTAAACCGGACATGCATCATACTTGATTGTGCATCATGCCATGTTTCTGTGATGGTTGTTTACTATGTTGTTTGTTTCTTTCCGGGTTGCTTCTCTCGTTAGCTTCGGTTTCGTTCCGGGGTTGTGAGGATTCGTTCGACTACATCCATTTGTCTTCTTCATGGACTCGTTCTTCTTCCTTGCGGGATCTCAGGCAAGATGACCACCCCTCGAAATCACTTCTATCTTTGCTTTGCTAGTTGCTCGTTCTATTGCCATGCTGCGCTACCTACCACTTGCTATATCATGCCTCCCATACTGCCATGTCAGCCCCTAACCTTTTCACCCTTCCTAGCAAACCGTTGTTTGGCTATGTTACCGCTTTGCTCAGCCCCTTCTTATAGCGTTGCTAGTTGCAGGTGAAGATGAAGATTGCTCCATGTTGGATTATGTTTATGTTGGGATATCACAATATCTCTTATTTAATTAATGCATCTATATACTTGGTAAAGGGTGGAAGGCTCGGCCTTATGCCTGGTGTTTTGTTCCACTCTTGCCACCCTAGTTTCCGTCATACCGGTGTTATGTTCCTTGATTTTGCGTTCCTTACGCGGTTGGGTGATTTATGGGACCCCCTTGACAGTTCGCTTTGAATAAAACTCCTCCAGCAAGGCCCAACCTTGGTTTTACCTTTTGCTACCACCTATCCCCTTTTCCCTTGGGTTCTGCAGACTCAAGGGTCATCTTTATTTTAGACCCCCCCGGGCCAGTGCTCCTTCGAGTGTTGGTCCGAACCGAGCAGCCTGCGGGGCCACCTCGGGGAAACTCGAGGTCTGGTTTTACTCGTAGCTTGACTTATCCGGTGTGCCCTGAGAACGAGATATGTGCAGCTCCTATCGGGATTTGTCGGCACATCGGGCGGCTTTGCTGGTCTTGTTTTACCATTGTCGAAATGTCTTGTAAACCAGGATTCTGAGACTGATCGGGTCTTTCCGGGAGAAGGTTTATCCTTCGTTGACCGTGAGAGCTTATAATGGGCTAAGTTGGGACACCCCTGCAGGGTATTATCTTTCGGAAGCCGTGCCCGCGGTTATGTGGCAGATGGGAATTTGTTAATGTCCGGTTGTAGAGAACTTGACACTCGACTTAATTAAAATACATCAACCGCGTGTGTAGCCGTGATGGTCTCTTTTCGGCGGAGTCCGGGAAGGGAACACGGCTTTTGAGTTATGTCTGACGTAAGTAGAAGTTCAGGATCACTTCTTGATCATTGCTAGTTGACGACCGTTCCGTTGCTTCTCTTCTCGCTCTTATTTGCGTATGTTAGCCACCATATATGCTTAGTGCTTGCTGCAGCTCCACCTCACTACCCTTTCCTACCTATAAGCTTAAATAGTCTTGATCTCGCGGGTGTGAGATTGCTGAGTCCTCGTGACTCACAGATACTTCCAAAACAGTTGCAGGTGCCGATGATACCAGTGCAGGTGACGCAACCGAGCTCAAGTGGGAGCTCGATGAAGATCTTGTTCGTTGTGTTGTTTCTTTTCATGTTGATCAGTAGTGGAGCCCAGTTGGGACGATCGGGGATCTAGCAGTTGGGTTATCTTCTTTTCTTTTGGTTTTGACCGTAGTCGGTCTATGTGTGTACTCTGAATGATGTATGATTTATTTATGTATTGTGTGAAGTGGCGATTGTAAGCCAACTCTTTATCCCATTCTTGTTCATTACATGGGATTGTGTGAAGATGACCCTTCTTGCGACAAAACCACAATGCGGTTATGCCTCTAAGTCGTGCCTCGACACGTGGGAGATATAGCCGCATCGTGGGTGTTACAAGTTGGTAATCAGAGCCATCCCCGACTTAGGAGCCCCCTACTTGATCGAATCGCTGGCGTTGTTGAGTCTAGAACAAAAATGTTTTGAGTCTTAGGATTATATATATCGGAGAGTAGGATTCTTTTTACTCCTCAGTCCCTTCGTCGCTCTGGTGAGGTCTCCTGACGTAGAAGTTTTGACTCTTCTCTCCTCAAATTTCACTAAAAAAAATTTAGGATCACGCGGGTATCTTGGAATCGTTCCGATGGTTTTGTGACGAGAACATTGTTCTTGGTGCCTCCTGACATTTAGGGGTTGTGGCAGTGTCCCGGGGAGTTGAGCTCCGAGGTGTTGTCGTCACAATTTTATCGTTGCAGTTCTGGAATACCTGAGTTTTGCCGACATCGAAATCTCTTTTATGCAGTTGTTGGTGAGATCACCTCGACGCCACCCAGTACTGGGGCGGGAGTTCGGGAGTATTGCCATAACTCGTATAACGGATGCTTTTCGAAGGTTGAGGTAAACGATTTCCGAAGGTTTCTTGGTTATGTGTTGAAGGATGGATACAACTGGATCTAGGTATTGTTAGTTTGGGTGAGATATATATTGTGTCCCCTGTATCCCCAACACCTGATTGCATAACCAGAAAGTTTCGGGAGTTTATAAGTGGGAATTCAAGTAGCTCTTAGGATATCTTTCCGACAGATGCATGATATGAGATTGGGGTTTGACGTCTAGTGGTCCGTCTTTCCACGGTTGGTTTTACAGTGGTCTCGTAGTGTCTTAAAGAGTCCTTGGCTATGCCGACTCGGGGACGCTTCGTATGTCATGTGCACTGCCTTGTACATGATGGTGCTGTACGATCGAGCCCGTGTGGGCCCCACCATGAAAACTTCGGGCGAAATCTCTATCATATGTTTGTTCCGGCTTATTTTGCAAGCCAAATCCTTTGTTTTTGTTTTGTGGTATTCGAGTTGCTTCAATGCCAAGTGTGGATCCATACCTTTCCTAAACGGTGTTTTCATATTGCTATGTGAATACTAATCCTTCTTGATCATCGAGGTCGTCATGTTAATTCGTTTCCAACCGGCGTGCTTCTCTTCAAGTGGATCCGATCATTTCAACATTCACAAGATCACCTCTCAGTTTTTCCCAACGTTGTTTGTTTCATCCGTCCCAAATTGTCTTTGTTTTCCCGCCCTCCCACCCTTTTTCTTCAAGGACTAAGATTTCTTAACCAGGTATCCTTTTTATTGATGGGAAGCCTCTCCATCCTTTTCCGTCAATGTTCTTACCCGGTGGTTCTCAGGAAGATGTTCTTCAAGTTTATCATTCTTCATTCTTTTTTCTTCTCCGGTGAATTCAATTCAAGCTTTCAGTGTCGATCATAGCCCTTTCCTCCTTTCAAATGCTTTCTCATGCCGGTGTACCTCTTAATCATCCACTTCTCGCCATTCATTTGTTCTGGAGTGCTGGAGATATCTCAGAAGATTCGTGTTTCCACTCCGCATCAATTCTAACTATTTCGAGGTTGTTACCTCATTCAAGCCATTTAATTCAACCGGTGTAATCTCTCTTTCAAGTAATCATTTCAACGGTGTTTCTTTTGAGTGGGCCCTAACCCACAGGTTTTTTTCCCAGGATCTTACCTAACTCTTCTAATTTTTTTTCCGGAGTTATTCTCAAATTCATTGCAAAGTTTGA
>NW_025240695.1:0-3524 GCF_018294505.1 Triticum aestivum
GTGGAACAGGATCCACGGTTGATCCGTTGCAGCGGATACAGTCCAAGATCGCCTCTGAGGCGTGAGGGATGTGGAGACCGGCGTGATCAGTACAGAAGGAATGAGCAGTATGATCACCGATTCGATCGTGATGATCGACGTCGAGTGCCAACCCCTCCCCCGAGGAGTGGATCATATGTGCCTCGACAGCAGGATGACAGACGCCCTCATAGTGTTGGGCAGAGAATTCCAGTCGACCCCAAGGAACCAGGATTTGATGCGAGGTCCATTCTCGTTCAAGGTTTGGTTGACAGGAATAGAGCTCACCGAGAAGGCCACGACAGAGATACGCCTACTAGTAGCAGAGTATATGTTTCAGGTCCGGAGTGTTTCAGTCGAGCTATCAGAGCTGCTATAATTCCTCCCAACTTCAGGTCGGCGACTGGAGTTAGTAAGTTCACCGGTGAGTCCAAGGCCCGATACTTGGCTCGAAGATTATCGCGTGGCTGTCCAGATTGGCGGTGGGAATGATGAGGTAGCCATGAAGCACTTGCCTTTCATGTTAGAAGGCTCGGCCAGAGCGTGGCTGAATCAGTTAGCACCCAGCAGCATTTACACTTGGGAGGATCTCTCCCGAGTGTTTGTCACCACATTTAAAGGAACATGCAAGCGACCTGCAGGCCTTACGGAATTGTGGTCTTGCGTGCAGAAACCGAATGAAACTCTGAGGGATTACATCCAGAGGTGGATCACATTGCATCACACAGTTGAAAATGTACCAGATCATCAAGCAGTTTATGCCTTTAAAGAAGGCGTTAAGTACAGAGAATTGAATCTGAAGTTCGGTCGAACCGGAGAGATGTCTCTGAATCGGATGATGGAGATTGCCACCAAATACGCTAATGGTGAAGATGAGGATCGACTCCGGAGTGGCAAACATAAAACAGTCGCCCAGGAAACAGGAGGAAATTCCAGTCAGAAACAGAAGCGAAAAGCCGAGCCAGCCGCTCCTGGGGAGGCCCTGGCCGTAACCCAGGGAAAATTTAAGGGAAAACCCAAAGGACCTTGGAACCCCAAGAAAGTTAAAGATCAAGATGGAAATGATGTTTTGGATCTACCGTGTCACATCCACACCAAGAAAGATGAAGAGGGTAAACTCATTTACCCAAAGCATACCACTCGACAGTGTCGGCTTCTGATCCAGCAGTTTCAGGGCAAGCAGTCCAAAGATAAAGAAAAGGAGTCGGACAAAGTTGAGGACAAGGAAGATAGTGACGATGGGTACCCCCAGGTCAATTTCACCTTGATGATTTTTGCTGATGTTGAGAGCAAAAGTCGACTGAAGGTTATTAACCGTGAGGTAAATATGGTTGCTCCGGCAACACCCAATTATCTGAAGTGGTCCCAGACTGCCATCACATTCGACCTGTCTGATCACCCTATGCACATTGCCACCCCTGGGAGGCAAGCTCTGGTGGTCGACCCAGTTGTCGAAGGCACTCGACTGACCAAAGTCTTGATGGATGGAGGCAGCGGTTTGAACATACTGTATGCAGAAATATTGAAAGGGATGGGCATTCCGATGTCCAGGCTCAGTACCAGTAACATGAGTTCCCATGGAGTCATTCCTGGGAAGAAAGCTGAGTCACTCGGCCAAATTGCTCTTGATGTGGTTTTCGGTGATTCCAAGAATTACCGCAAGGAAAAGTTGACATTCGAAGTTGTGGATTTCCAAAGTGCTTATCACGCTATTTTGGGCAGGCCAGCTTATGCACGCTTCATGGCTCGACCATGTTATGTGTATCTCAAATTGAAGATGCCTGGTCCCAAAGGTGTGATCACTGTTACAGGCAATCGGAAGAAAGCAGAAGAGTGTTTCCAGAAAGGCTCAAAGATTGCTGACGCTCAGATGGAAATGGTCAAGCTGCAAGAGTATTAGAGGACTGCAGATCCGAGTGAGTTGCTACGAGCTAAGAAGCCTGCTTCAGAATCAGCTTTTCAGTCGTCCGGCGAAACGAAGGCAGTTCACATTCACCCGACCGATCCAAATGCTGCTCTGACTCACATCTCAATGACGGTCGACTCCAAATAGGAAGAAGCGCTCATCCAGTTCCTCCATGAGAACTGGGACATCTTCGCATGGAAGCCTGCTGACATGCCTGGAGTTCCCAGGGGGCTGGCTGAGCACCGTCTACGAGTCGACCCAAAATTTGAACCTGTGAAAGAACATCTTCGACGGTCCGCCGTCCAGAAGAGGAAGGCCATTGGCGAGGAGGTGGCTCGGCTCTTAGCAACGGAGTTCATCCGAGAAATTTACCACTCCGAGTGGCTCGCCAATGTCGTCATGGTCCCCAAGAAGGACAAGTCACTTCGCATGTGCATTGATTTCAAGCATATCAATCGGGTCTGCCCGAAAGATCATTTTCCTCTCCCCCGCATCGACCAGATAGTCGACTCGACTGCGGGATGTGAGCGTTTGTCTTTCCTAGACGCCTATTCCGGGTACCATCAGATCCGTCTGTACGGACCCGACGAAATCAAAACAGCTTTCATCACTCCATTCAGGTGCTTCTGTTATGTCACCATGCCGTTCGGCCTCAAGAATGCCGGAGCCACGTTCATGAGGATGATTCAGAAGTGTTTGCTCACTCAAATCAGTCGGAATGTGGAGGCATACATAGATGATATTGTGGTCAAGTCACGGAAGGGTTCTGACCTGCTGACTGACCTTGCTGAAACCTTTGCCAACCTCAGGAGGTATGATATCAAGCTCAATCCGTCAAAGTGCACATTCGGAGTTCCAGGTGGGAAGTTACTCGGTTTTCTCATTTCCGAACGGGGGATCGACGCCAATCCTGAAAAAATTGGTACTATACTCCGGATGAAACGTCATGTGCGTGTGCATGACGTCCAGAAGCTTACAGGATGCTTGGCCACTTTAAGTCCATTCATCTCTCGCCTTGGTGAAAAGGCATTGCCTCTCTACCGACTGATGAAGAAGTCCGACAAGTTCGAGTGGACTCCAGAAGCTGATGCAGCGTTTACAGAGCTCAAAGCTCTTCTCTCCACCCAGCCGATGCTTGCTGCCCCAATCAGCAAGGAGCCTTTGCTGCTTTACATTGCAGCCACAGGACAAGTTGTCAGTACAGTACTTACGGTCGAGTGGGAAGAAGAAGGAAAGGCCTTCAAAGTTCAGCATCCAGTATATTATGTTTCTGAAGTTTTGACTCCTTCAAAGCAAAGATATCCTCATTACCAGAAGCTTGTATATGGGATTTATATGACCACGAAGAAGGTTGCACATTACTTCTTTGATCATTCCATTATAGTCGTCAGCTACGCTCCACTATCAGAGATTTTGCACAACAGAGATGCAACTGGCCGAGTGGCCAAATGGGCGATTGAACTTCTTCCCCCAGATATCAAGTTTGAGGCAAAGAAAGCTATGAAGTCCCAAGCAATTGCAGATTTCGTCGCCGAGTGGATCGAACAGCAACTTCCGACTCAAGTTCACTCGGAGCACTGGACCATGTTCTTCGATGGAT
>NW_025240696.1:0-3524 GCF_018294505.1 Triticum aestivum
GGAGCGTTATTAATCTCAGGAAGGCCCGTCCGGACTAGGTCCGGAAGGGGAACGTCATCTACATAAAACCACTCCGAGGGCCAGTCTTCGGATGCCTTCTTTGGAGTGCCGGACAGGTATCCGGTCTGGGCGACGCGCCATATTTTGGCACCGCTCACTTGATATATAGATCCCCTCCTGATTACGAGGGATGAGGCAGAATAACTTCTTCCACAACTTGAAGTGAGCCTTGCAGCCTAGAAATAATTCGCAAAGGGCAACGTATCCTGCGATATGCAGCACAGAGGCGGGGGTAAAGTTATGCAACTGGAAGCCGTAGAACTCCAGAAACCCGCGGAGGAATGGGTGGATTGGAAACCCGACGCCTCTTAGCAAATATGGGACGAAGTATACCCGCTCCCCCTAAGACGGGTTAGGAGATCTCTCCGCTTGCACCCCGCCATTGTAGGTGGCTAGTCCGGCTCGGACGAGGACCATGTACACCGGTGGAAGAAACCCTTGGGTCTGCAACTCTACCAAATGGCTGTGGGGGACATAAAATTTTTCCCAATCGCCTGGCTTAGGGCTAAGGGAGCGAGAATAGGAGCTGCGGCGACCGGATATGATGGAATGGTTTTTCCGGATGCACTCTTTTGAATGCTTGCTTGACGGAAGAATTGTGAGATTTGGATCTGAGGATCCCGGTCTCTTCAAATAGATGGTTTGCCTGCAGGGTCAGGGTGGAAAATGTAAAAATGCTTTGGCTCCTCGTATTCGCTCGACACATGGAGATGGCCATTATTGAAGTGCAGAAGCCGAGGAATACAACATTGATGGGAAGCCGGACACTGTTCACTACAACAGGTACTCTGGATTATGGGGAAGAACCCGCCTTGCAATGCCGAAGACAATCTGCGCGCCGGACTCATCGTCATTGAAGCCTGGTTCAGGGTCTACTGAGGGAGTCTTGGATAAGGGGGTATCCGGACAGCCGGACTATATACTTTGGTCGGACTGTTGGACCGTGAAGATACAAGACTCAAGACTTCGTCCCGTGTCCGGATGGGACTCTCCTTTGCATGGAAGACAAGCTTGGCGATCCGGATGTTAATCTCCTTCTTTGTAACCAACTCCGTATAACCCTAGCCCCCTTCGGTGCTATATAAACCGGAGGGTTTAGTCCGTAGGACGACAACAATCAGAATCATAGGCTAGCTCCTTGGGTTTAGCCTCTACGATCTCATGGTAGATCAACTCTTGTAATACTCATATCATCAAGATCAATCAAGCAGGAAGTAGGGTATTACCTCCATCGAGAGGGCCCGAACCTGGGTAAAACATCGTGTCCCCTGCCTCCTGTTAATATTAGCCTTAGACGCACAGTTCGGGACCCCCTACCCGAGATCCACCGGTTTTGACACCGACACCCGCTCTTTTGGATTACAAAGACTTTAATTATGATAGTTGCTCTTTGATGATTGTATTTCTTTGTTGCAATCCATGATAAATTCACCCCATGCTTATGAACAAAATAAAGTTTTTACTAAACATATTGTTGATGCTATGATGAAAGCTTTAGAAGAAAAGTTGGAATTAGAAGTTTCAATTCCTAGAAAATTGCATGACGAATGGGAACCTAAAATCAAAGTCAAGATTAAAAAATATAAGTGTTTTCTTTGTGTAACTTGGGAGCTAGTGTTTCTACAATTCCGAAATCTTTATGTGATATGCTTGGTCTTACCAATATTGCAGAATGTTCTTTAAATTTGCACTTGGCGGATTCTACTATTAAAGGGCCTATGGGATGATTTAATGATGTTATTATTCTTGAAAATATGAATTATGTGCCCATAGATTTTATTGTTCGTGATATTGATTGCAATCCGTCTTATCCAATTATTCTTGGTGGACCGTTTCTACGCACAATTGGTGCCGTGATTTATATGAAAGAAGGAAATATTAAGTTCCAATTTCCTTTGAGGAAGGGTGCAACACTTGCCTAGAACAAGAATTAGGCCACCATATTAATCAATCATGAGGGCATCTTATGGATCTCAAAACAAAGATGACAAAACTTAGATCCTTGCTTTATGCCTAGCTAAGGGCATGAAACAATAGCGCTTGTTGGAGGCAACCCAATGAATAAAATTTATTTTTGCTTTATACTTTCTGTTCTTGAGAGTTAGCACAATTATGCTACTGTTATGATTGTGTTTTTGTGTTTTAATTAGTGTTTGTGCCAAGTAAAGACTTTAGGATCTTCTTGAGTGATAGTTGTTTGATCTTGCTGAAAAACAAAAAAATTTGCGCTCACGAAAACAATTCTCATTTTTAACCAGAGTATGATAAAATGCCAATTAATTTTGAAGAAGATTAACATACAAATTACGCACGTGGTCCCACTTTTTCTAGAATTTTGGAGTTCCACAAGTGTTCGAAATATTCAGATTACTACAGACTGTTCTGTTTTTGACAGATTCTGTTTTCTTTGCGTTGTGTGCTTATTTTGATGATTCTATGGTTTTCTTTGAGGAGTTTTTTCCATAGAAAAGTTGTAATACAGTAGATATAATGCAAGAACAAAATATGATTTGGTTTTCTAGAGTACTTATAGTAGTGATTTGCTTTCTTATAATTACTGATCTCACAAAGGTTTTGTTGGTGTTTTGTGTGATTGAAGTTTTCAAGTTTTGGGATATCTTACGATGGATGAAGGAATAGGGAGTAAGAAGAGCCTAAGCTTTGGGATGCCCTGGCATCCCAAGCTATTATCCAAAATAGAGCAAGCAACTAAGCTTGGGGATGCCCCGAGTGGCATCCCCTCTTTCTTCTCACGACCATCGGTATTTTAATCGAAGCTATATTTTTATTTGTCACATACTATGTGTTTTGCTTGGAGCGTCTTGTATGATATGAGTCTTTGCTTGTTTTATTTAGTGTTTTAAGTCTTGATTCCTTGCTGAACACACCTATTTGAGAGAGCCAAAATTATTTCATGACTTGTTAGAATTTCTCTCTATGCTTCACTTAAATATTTATGAGCTATGGACTTGCTCTAGTGCTTCACTTATATCTTTTTGAGAAAGGTGTGCTTTAGTATTTTTGAAGAAATGCTCTCTTGCTTCACTTAGATTTATTTGAGAGTTAGTAAAATTTTCAAGAAATTCTCTCTTGCTTCACTTAAATTAATTTGAGAGAAACAAAGAACTTTTATGCTCATGATCTTCATTTATATTTGTTTAAGCTTATCAAAAGCAACATATGAAAATTAGTTCCAAAGTGATAGATATCCAAGAAGGATATTGTCGGTGTCAAAACCGGCGGATCTCGGGTAGGGGGTCCCGAACTATGCGTCTAGGCGGATGGTAACAGGAGACAAGGGACACGATGTTTTACCCAGGTTCGGGCCCTCTTGATGGAGGTAAAACCCTACGTCCTGCTTGATTAATATTGATGATGTGTGTTACAAGAGTAGATCTACCACGAGATCAAGGAGGCTAAACCCTAGAAGCTAGCCTATGGTATGATTGTTGTTCGTCCTATGG
>NW_025240697.1:0-3524 GCF_018294505.1 Triticum aestivum
AATACTATTTATGAACGGAAAAGTTATTTGGGGGTCACCTATGGACTACCTGATCATCAATATATTCCTCAAGTCTCGATGTTCCTGATGCCGTTGATGAGAGAGAGAGAGAGAAGCATGTGGTCGTGGCTACGTCGATCATGTCCTCGGTCCTTTCGTGCACCACCTTCATGCATGTAGCTACTCCCCTCCCTCATATCATCTCACCCGTAATTCTCCATGTCCTGATCCTGTTCGAGCTCTGATGATGGTATCAAGGGAAGTAACCGTGTTGGTGCAGTAATACATCGTCTTATCTTTGAAGTGGTCAAGTATAAAATATGAATTCATGATAAGACAAAGAAGAATCTAACAGATTGAAAGATAGAGCTCACTATTTCACCATGAGATAAACTCTCCAATTTCATGTAAACCCTGGAATTTATTTCATATCCGTTGCAACGCACGGGCTCTTGCTAAAACGCCAGCTTTTATTAAAAATAAGGAAATTCTCACGTCCGACCATATTATCAACGCTTATTAAAAGCGGATATAAAAAGATGCACAATGGCATATGAAGCAGGTTATGCCCATTTTTTCGTCCGGTGCAACGCAGAGGTATTTGTACTATTGCTAATAATAAATGGGCTATTGCTTTTTGCGGCACATCACGGAAACTGCCTGCAATGATTCCTTGTGTGCTTTTGTTCCGAGTTCCTTAGCTTCTTTTGGTGGATTAGCTACTGTATAAAATAAAACAAGCAAGCAGTTCATATGGGTTGATTAGCTGATGCATGTGATGTGTATAAATGGATAATTGAGATGGGTGTGATTTATTATGGGATGTAGTCTGATTTCTAAGAAAAGGGTTTCTTCTTGGTTGAGAATAACGGAATTTGAGATGTACTGCTATGTGTTTGCTCTCCATCTTGGACCTTCTAAGCTGCACCTGGTAAAGTGTTGATAGGTTTGACGTAAGTATTTTGGACCTAACACATTTTTATCAATTGTTTCAGATTGACCCGGCGAAATACAAGAGCATCTCATCTAGATTTAGTGTTCTGCTAAAGGAGCAAGGAGCTAGGGGATTTTTCAGGGGATGGGTGCCTACCATGCTTGGTTACAGTGCTCGGGGGGCTTGCAAGTTTGGGTTCTACAAGTTCTTTAAGAAGACCTACTCAGATATGGTTGGGCCTGAGAATGCCGTGAAGTACATGACCCTATAATTTACCTTGTAGGGTCAGCTTCTGCTGAGGTAATTTTTGATATCGCTCTATGCCCCTTTGAAACTGTCATGGTCCGTGTGCAGACACAACCTGGATTTGCTTGTGGGTTGAGTGATGGGCTTCCCAAGTTCATCAAATCTGAGGGTGCTGCTGGGTAAGTAAATCTCCAGCCATCTTAACAACTTCATGATTTGCTTTACTTACCCTCATCCTATGCGCTCTAACTTATTGGTTAATAATGCCAGGCTTTACAAGGGAATTGCTCCTCTCTAGGGTCGGCAGATTCCTTACAAGTGCTTTCTCTCATCATTCTGTTATAGTCTTCTAATTTGAATTGTCACTACTATGGTTGTTTCACAAACGTGGCCTGCTTTGGAACCAAATGCTCTAAAGCTGGTCCCCTGTTTCATCTAATCGGCCTGTTTGTTTTTCTTTGATACCAATTGGCGATGTTTAGTTACCTTTTCTTCTCCTATATGAGCAAACTACTATCCTATTGATGGCCAACCATGCTGATACTATTCTATATTAGTTTTACCATTTCTATTTGTTGCCTAGCTTACGGACATTATTCATCGACTCCTTAGAGTCATTCACTCCACAGTTTCGATGGAAGTTTTTAGCTGAAACTCCAAAATTCACTTTTCTTGCCAAAAGTAAATATGTTAGCCAGACATGAGATTACTGTATGTATGTCCATCCACACTTGCGCTGCAGCAGAAGAGAACAACTTAGCATATATGACCCACACAATAATAAAGAATAAAGAAAAGGATTAAATATTTTTATATAGTATAAATAATAAAGAAGCGTGACCCCAGACTGTTAAATATGTGATATATATCCAAAGGAGAGTGAAGATAGCTTTTTTGTTGTGCTGCCAACTGGGTTAACAAATTTAGATTATGTTATTGTTCTGTACAACAATACCTTGCTAAACGATGGACGTCCTCAGCGAAGAAAGCCATGTCCATGACCCTCTAAAGAAGAAAGAACACAAGCCATAAGAAACAAATGCACTTTCATATACTTAGTAGAAGTCGACTCCAAGTGAAAATGAGGAGTGCATAGCCGGTTACCATCTAAAGATATTGGCATCAGAAATCCTCAAACACCTCCTTGAATAGTTAAATTGCAGGACAAGTTTACATAGACTATTTTGTAAATTGCAATTACTGAATATGAGCACACGAGCAAACAACCAGACAGTAACGGCCTAATGGGCAGTGATTATTCATGAGTGTCATCCCATTGAATGTTCAAATTCACTAAAATAAGCCAATTCAGCCCTTAACAGTCTAGCAGAACATCTCTCACAGATTTTGCCACTGATTCGTGAGTGGGGAGGATATAGATGCCAGGCGGGATATGGTGAGATACAATGCCGATGTCTAACGACAGCAGTGGGTCGAGCGACACGGGCTTCTGAATATTGTGTTTTTCATATTATGGTCTTACAGTCTACGCGTATTATGGTCTTACAGTCCAATTTTGTGTTTTTCATATCAACATGATTGTTTTACCGTCAATTTTCTGAATATTGTTAGTGACTAACTATTTCCTAATTTTGTTTATTTAGGTTGAATGTTGTTTCATTCCCCACGCGGCTGAATCCAACTCGGTCTTTATCCTGCCTTGGAGTTCTCTCTCATAACTGAAGCCAGGAGGTATTCGATTTATCGGATTTCGAGCTAGCTGCCCTTTTCTTGCTCCTTGCCATTAGCGCAGCCCTTTTCCAATTGATTTCACTAGATCCCCTGTTTGTACACTATGGATGAAAAACCTTGCAATTATTTCACTAGATCGATTGATGATAGCTTGCTGTTGCTGATGAAACCGAAGAAAATGTATCTATCCCGGGCCAGTTGCCAACCAAACCAACATTATCTCAGTTACCGGTTCAAAGATGTCTCAAACCACGCACAAACATTTCAGTTGATACATACACCATAAGTTTGGTTGTCCGCTCTTTTAGATGCCCAGAAGCATGATTCTCAAGATCATTGCTCACTGAACATAAGACCAAATGTTCCAATTTATTTTATTGCTTAAAGAAGAATTGGTGTTCTGTTGTGTTATCCTGTGACACTATATGGCATCAGGTTGTTTGCTTCTATCAATTGGCACTGTTATTAATGTTTCTGTTAGATTATTGTCTACCTTAATGATCTGTTCAACCAACAGGTATGGAAGTTGTTGGTGTGGTGACCGCCGTAGGGCCCGGGCTGACTGGCAGGAACATTGGGGATGTTGTCGCCTACGCAGGCAAGCCGATGGGCTCTTATGCCAAAGAGCAGGTTATTTCAGCCAATGTTGGTT
>NW_025240698.1:0-3524 GCF_018294505.1 Triticum aestivum
ACGTGTCGGTCATCAACAATCACAGTTTGGGCCGATTTTGGCCCGTTTCTTGGACTATTACTCTATTTTGGGGTCTCGGAGTCATTTCCACGATTGATGAACCCCGGGGTGCGTTTACGTGTCGGTCATCAACACTCACATATTCGGCCGATTCTAATACGTTTTGTGCATTATTACTCAGCGTTTTGGGGACCCAGAGTGATTTCCACGATTGATGAACCCCAGGGTGCGTTTATGTGTCCGTTGTCAACACTCATAGTTTTGGCCAATTCTGACCTGTTTCGTGGACTATTACTCACCGTTTTGGGGTCCCGAAGCGATTTCCATAGTTGTTGAATCCCAAGGTGTGCTTACGTGTAGGTCATCAACACTCGCAGTTTTGGCCGATTCTGGCCCGTTTCATGGACTATTACTCACCGTTTGGGGTCCCAAAGCGATTTCCATGGTTGTCGAACTCGAAGGTGCGCTTATGTGTCGGTCATCAACAATCACAGTTTGGCCCGATTCTGGCCCGTTTCTTGGACTATTACTCTATTTTGGGGTCTCGGAGTCATTTCCACGATTGATGAACCCCGGGGTGCGTTTACGTGTCGGTCGTCAACACTCACATATTCGGCCGATTCTAGTACGTTTTGTGCATTATTACTCAGTGTTTTGGGGACCCAGAGTGATTTCCACGATTGATGAACCCCAGGGTGTGTTTATGTATCCGTTGTCAACACTCACAGTTTTGGCCAATTCTGACCTGTTTCGTGGACTATTACTCACCGTTTTGGGGTCCCGAAGCGATTTCCATAGTTGTTGAATCCCAAGGTGTGCTTACGTGTAGGTCATCAACACTCGCAGTTTTGGCCGATTCTGGCCCGTTTCATGGACTATTACTCACCGTTTGGGGTCCCAAAGCGATTTCCATGGTTGTCGAACTCGAAGGTGCGCTTACGTGTCGGTCATCAACAATCACAGTTTGGGCCGATTTTGGCCCGTTTCTTGGACTATTACTCTATTTTGGGGTCTCGGAGTCATTTCCACGATTGATGAACCCCGGGGTGCGTTTACGTGTCGGTCATCAACACTCACATATTCGGCCGATTCTAATACGTTTTGTGCATTATTACTCAGCGTTTTGGGGACCCAGAGTGATTTCCACGATTGATGAACCCCAGGGTGCGTTTATGTGTCCGTTGTCAACACTCATAGTTTTGGCCAATTCTGACCTGTTTCGTGGACTATTACTCACCGTTTTGGGGTCCCGAAGCGATTTCCATAGTTGTTGAATCCCAAGGTGTGCTTACGTGTAGGTCATCAACACTCGCAGTTTTGGCCGATTCTGGCCCGTTTCATGGACTATTACTCACCATTTGGGGTCCCAAAGCGATTTCCATGGTTGTCGAACTCCAAGGTGCGCTCACGTGTCGGTCATCAACAATCACAGTTTGGCCCGATTCTGGCCCATTTCTTGGACTATTATTTTATTTTGGGGTCTCAGAGTCATTTCCACGATTGACCAACCCCGGGGTGCGTTTACGTGTCGGTCGTCAACACTCACATATTCGGCCGATTCTAGTACGTTTTGTGCATTATTACTCAGTGTTTTGGGGACCCAGAGTGATTTCCACGATTGATGAGCCCCAGGGTGTGTTTATGTATCCGTTGTCAACACTCACAGTTTTGGCCAATTCTGACCTGTTTCGTGGACTATTACTCACCGTTTTGGGGTCCCGAAGCGATTTCCATAGTTGTTGAATCCCAAGGTGTGCTTATGTGTAGGTCATCAACACTCGCAGTTTTGGCCGATTCTGGCCCGTTTCATGGACTATTACTCACCGTTTGGGGTCCCAAAGCGATTTCCATGGTTGTCGAACTCGAAGGTGCGCTTATGTGTCGGTCATCAACAATCACAGTTTGGGCCGATTTTGGCCCGTTTCTTGGACTATTACTCTATTTTGGGGTCTCGGAGTCATTTCCACGATTGATGAACCCCGGGGTGCGTTTACGTGTCGGTCATCAACACTCACATATTCGGCCGATTCTAGTACGTTTTGTGCATTATTACTCAGCGTTTTGGGGACCCAGAGTGATTTCCACGATTGATGAACCCCAGGGTGCGTTTATGTGTCCGTTGTCAACACTCACAGTTTTGGCCAATTCTGACCTGTTTCGTGGACTATTACTCACCGTTTTGGGGTCCCGAAGCGATTTCCATAGTTGTTGAATCCCAAGGTGTGCTTACGTGTAGGTCATCAACACTCGCAGTTTTGGCCGATTCTGGCCCGTTTCATGGACTATTACTCACCATTTGGGGTCCCAAAGCAATTTCCATGGTTGTCGAACTCCAAGGTGCGCTCACGTGTCGGTCATCAACAATCATAGTTTGGGCCGATTCTGGTCCGTTTCTTGGACTATTACTCTATTTTGGGGTCTCTGAGTCATTTCCACGATTGACGAACCCCGGAGTGCGTTTACGTGCCAGTCATCAACACTCACATATTTGGCTGATTCTAGTCCGTTTCGTGCACTATTACTCAACTTTTTGGGGACCCAGAGCAATTTCCACGATTGATGAACTCCGGGGTCCGTTTATGTGTCCATCGTCAACACTCACAGGTTTGGCCAATTCTGACCTATTTCGTGGACTATTACTCACCGTTTTGGGGTCCCGAAGCGATTTCCATAGTTGTTGAACCCAAGGTGTGCTTACGTGTTGGTCATCAACACTCCCAGTTCTGGCCGATTCTGGCCCGTTTCATGGACTATTACTCACCGTTTTGGGGTCCCAAAGCGATTTCCATGGTTGTCGAACTCCATGGTGCGCTTACGTGTCGGTCATCAACAATCACAGTTTGGGCCGATTGTGGCCCGTTTCTTGGACTATTACTCTATTTTGGGGTCTCGGAGTCATTTCCACGATTGATGAACCCCGGGGTGCGTTTACGTGTCGGTCATCAACACTCACATATTCGGCCGATTCTAGTACGTTTTGTGCATTATTACTCAGCGTTTTGGGGACCCAGAGTGATTTCCACGATTGATTAACCCCAGGGTGCGTTTATGTGTCCGTTGTCAACACTCACAGTTTTGGCCAATTCTGACCTGTTTCGTGGACTATTACTCACCGTTTTGGGGTCCCAAAGCGATTTCCATAGTTGTTGAATACCAAGGTGTGCTTACGTGTAGGTGATCAACACTCGCAGTTTTGGCCGATTCTGGCCCGTTTCATGGACTATTACTCACCATTTGGGGTCCCAAAGCGATTTCCATGGTTGTCGAACTCCAAGGTGCGCTCACGTGTCGGTCATCAACAATCACAGTTTGGCCCGATTCTGGCCCATTTCTTGGACTATTATTTTATTTTGGGGTCTCAGAGTCATTTCCACGATTGACCAACCCCGGGGTGCGTTTACGTGTCGGTCGTCAACACTCACATATTCGGCCGATTCTAGTACGTTTTGTGCATTATTACTCAGTGTTTTGGGGACCCAGAGTGATTTCACGATTGATGAACCCCAGGGTGTGTTTATGTGTCT
>NW_025240699.1:0-3523 GCF_018294505.1 Triticum aestivum
TTTTCTTTTTCCTATTTCCTTTTATTCTGTTTTATTTTACTTTTAGTTTCTTTAGTTTTGTAAAATAGGACAATAGTTCCTAAATTAATGCCTCTAAATAACTCACCGCCTTAAAAGTTTGGCCCCTAAATAAAATGTTTAAAAAATTTATAAATTATAAAAGGCATTTAATTAAATGTTTTAGCTACTGTTTTAACTACATTAGTGCATTGAATTATTTAATAAAAATGTGGTTTCTCCACCAACATTACCTAGGGATTATGTGTCACATCCAGAACATTTTAGTTTTAATATTTTGAAAACTTTCGTTGTCTGTCATATTTTGAATTTGATTTTCGGACCGGTTTTGAACTAACGAAAGATCAGCAACAGTAACGGAGGTGACGTGGCATCATTAGCAGGGGATTACTGTAGCTTAATTATCCGGGCGTCACAATTCTCCTCCACTACAAGAAATCTCGTCCCGAGATTTAAGAGGGGAAGGGAATTGGTTACAAAATTCTAACGAGCGTTCTCGATCTTGGCTGCCCTTTCGAAGAGGTTGATCCCTTTCGTTGATGTCTTCATTTCTCTATTTCGAGTCACCATGATTCGGTCGTCATCCTTTCTTCGGGATCTCCATCGTCCTACGAAGGCGACCAATGGGGAAAACTCCGGAAGAACGCATATCCACAAAGCTGGGCATCTGACGGTGAACTCAATGGGAAATACAAAAGGTACCCCACGAGTTGTATTTTAGTGAATTCGTTGAGTGCAATATACGATGGTACCAAAGTTTCAAACGAGTAGGCAATCATTCGATGACTAGGCCGAAGCTAGAATGGGGGTTTGAACAACGAGAATAACAATGTGTTTGATTCCAGGATGAATAATGGTATAGCATTCAGCTCGTGAATCACATACGAAGCCAGGTGCAAAGGATACATTAGAATCCGGGTTATAAAGAAGAGTCAGGTTTCGATCCAGTGGACCTGTGGGTTATGGGCCCACCATGTGGTTAAAGTAGGAAGGGCGGTGACATCTTGCACGATCATGATAGCAAGGCAAGTCAGAGGGTAGTCTGTCAGTTATATGTCAGCAACATCGTCGGTACCAAGGGCGAGGGACGAAGAGAACCATTTTCCTGCTCGTTGAAAAGAGGCGGACCAATAGGCAAGTTCTCGTCCATCGGTGGTTACCAGAATGTCACCAACAATAGTAACAGGGTCTTACTGACAGAGTTGTACACCGAGGTGTTTGCACAAGCAGGGGATTAATACTGCTTAGATCAGAATGATCACCAGAAACGTTAAACCAACCAATGGAAAGGAAAATATGATTATCAGATTAAACAGAACAATGGAAAGGAAAATGTGTTTAAACACATATTTCAAGGGTATATCCTTCCCAAGGACAAGCTGAGCATGATATCCATGACAGGATATAATGTAGAAAACTCTTTAGGTAGGGGAGAGAAATTTCATGTCATTACCCATACAACGGTGTTTGGATAATTGAGCAGGAAACATTTAGCATTGGGCTTCAAATGTTCCTGTTGAAAATCGGAGTACCATAGACATGCTTCGAGATAGCATTGACATGGTCAACAGGTGAAGATCAGACTTTGGAAACAAAAAGGATCCATCAGGAACAACTTATAGAATAAGTCTTACAATTTCCTCATGGAAGAATGGATAACCTTGCTGAAAAGGAATCTGTAACAATAGGGCCTCCGGCCAGGTGCGCTATGCACGACATCACCTTACCGGGTCACATAAAGACCATTGGTATAACTCTTGGAAATATGTTCCAACCATCATACTGACCGAGATTCGGATCTGATTGGTGTTAGGATACCTCAGACTCTAGATGCCTGAGAAGGAAGGGGTGCAACACAATTTGACGAGATGGTGCTGCCAAATTCTCGGGAAATGAACTATGGAAGCAAGTCCCGAATCATGAGTTCATCATTAAACCAAGGAGATGATGAGGAGATGGCTGATAGACTTGGCAACAACTCATCGAGATTCCCAAAAAGATGGATTTCCACAATTATGTGAACAAGGAGAACATCCACGAGTAAACATTGGTTGAAGGGTGCACCCGAAATGTGGGCTTAGGTAGCATGATCAATGTTAGAATGGTGATCCGATGACCAATACACAAGGAATGAAACTATCGGCCATACACTTCAAGAAATAGGGTTGCTAGAAGTTTTGAACTCCTACATCATAGCTCAATTGTCGATATACCGGTTAGAAACAACACGGGTACCAAGAAATGAACGGAGATGGCGAGAAGTATCACTATACCAAGAATTCTTAAGAGGTGGAGTAATCCTCATGACATTCTTGACATAAAAGATGGTAATACTCCAAGATAAAGAAGAACAAATGCTGGATAGCAAGGAACTCAAGGTATAACACAGAACACGAACAATTTTGTGTTGGAGGGAAGGCCATAAAGTGGTCGATGATAACACAAATCATCGAGGGCAAGGATGGTATTTCTCTTCATGAATTCAATTGATATCTCGGAAGAAGTTAAAATGTTGACGATGATCACGACACACTTGTCGAGAGGTTTCTTGAAGATGTAATCGATCGGCAATGACATCAAGTCAAAGGAATGGTGAAGCGAAAAGTTATTGGAACCAAGGGTACGACACAAACTTGAAATCAAGCTTGCTATTCAAGGTGAAATGATATGACAAGGAAAATCGACGTAAGCTTAGCTCATCATCTAAGGTTGCGCTCCGGAACTAAGGACCCGGTAGCATAGTTAAAATTAGCACGATAATGATGTAGCCGATCAGGCTAGGAGTGACGTGATGGAGTATTAAACTTCTCAACAACAAAGTACTGGGAGTACCGAATCTCAGTGTTGATTTGATTCACAAATCGGAGTTCTCGGTTGACGACAACCCAGAACCCGTGGAGTGACTATGATGGGGAAAGGTACTACTTCATCAGAAACTTATAAGATGAAGTGCAATGGGTTGATATCCTCAAGATACCAGGGGTAATACTCGAAGGTAGAACAAAATAGAGGTTGGGAAGGCGTACTGATCTGCAGAAGGCAAGTACTTTAACTTGTCCAAGAAATAGAATCAAAGGAGAACAATCATGGTCGGAACCACGGTTGCAAAGGATCAATTCACAGACACCAGATGATATTTATCAAGGAAATAGTTATTATTACAAGAAGCTTCCATGATAGGATCTACATCGTGTCCATGGGCATGAACACAAAGGTTCAAGGTCGACTCCCACTTCTCCAATGCATAACCTTTCATTCACTTCTCATTTTTCAAAGAAGTTGTAGTGTTGAAATTTTATCTGGCAAAATACCAGAAGAGTATGACTTGTGAAAACCTTCGGGTTCATACGGTTTTTAGGGAAGGTATAGGTTCAACCCATCAGGGCAACTTAGAAACATATGCCACAAGCTTCGAGAGTGATTATCACCAGCTCGAAAGCAGAGCAAGGTTGAGAAAGTAGAGGATACAATTTACCAAAGGCATTAGGTATCCGAGGGAAGGCTC
>NW_025240700.1:0-3523 GCF_018294505.1 Triticum aestivum
TGTTAATGAACCCAATATCATAAACTCCTTGTTTTCTGCACTCGACGATCTTCAATCTGCATAATATATTGAGGATAATTAATTATAAATACATGCAATGAAAGAGCCGAGCTATATATAGATAGTTAATGACAGAAATAGTACTTACAGGCAGTAGCAAAAGACCGTTAATTTATCGATGGCCCTTTGATTGAAGAACGCGAAGAACTCCTCAAATGGAACACACAACACATTAGTTCCAACGAGGTCGTGCTCTTCTTTAATGTTCAGATACAAACTATTCGTCCCCCCAGACTCTCTGCAGGTTTTCATGTACCAATTATGGAATCTTCGCATCATCGTTGTTAGAGATTTTTCATCTTTGACGAGAGGCTTCTCGTACTCGTATCTGTGTTCGTCCACCTCCATGAAATCAGGAAGTTGATCGTCAGGTAGGTAATCTTGTAGATTGCCATAACCGGCCACCATCCCCGGAGCATTAGCGACGATGTTGCCGCTAGACACATTGAGCAGGGGGGGGGGCACGATTGGTTTGCTTGTTCGCCGAGCTGGTCAATTTTTTTCGCAGCTGCTCGTTCTCTTGACCTTTGATGTTTGACAGTACTTCCCGACCGCTCCGCTTGGAGATATGTCTGTTCAGTAATGCGCTCATAGTTGGTTCTTGGCGGAGACTTTGCCGGTTTCCTCAGGGCATCGAGAGTGCGCTTTGCTTTCACCGGATTTATCTTCTCCTCCGGAGGTGGATGTCTCTTTGCTTTCACCCCTTCAAAGAACTCCTTCACGTGGGTCCGCACGATCGTTGCATTTTCCTCCTCGGTCCTCTCGTATGGTAACTTCTCTAGAGGCTTGAGAGGTGGACCGTATCTGTATTGCCTCCCGCCTCTTGCTGTGCCGCTAGACGCCGGAGCAGACGGAGCAGCTGCGGCGTCTGTCTTCTTTCGTGCTTGCTTACGAGGCGGAGGAGAAGGACTACGACGCGCTGGAGCAGCCTGGGCGGCGGCGGGTATCTTCCACCCTTGCCGGCGAGGCGGAGAAGGAGGAGGCTGCTGGCTGCTCGGGCGCGCCGGCGCAGGCGCAGAAGGAGGCGGAGTGCCTCCACGCGCCGGAGAAGGAGGCCCAGTGCCCTGATCGTCACTCGCCGGAGGAGGAGGCGGTGGAGGAGGCGGAGTGCTCTGACTCGACGGAGGAGGAGGAGGAGGCGGAGGCGTCCGGTTCGGAAGGTTGATGAGCTCCTTCCGCCATAGGCATGGAGTCTTCAGAGCAGAACCCAGTCTAGTCTCCCCTTCACCGGTAGGGTGGTCAAGCTGGAGGTCCTCAAATCCCTCTGTTATTTCATCAACCATCACCCTAGCATATCCTTCTGGACTCGGCCGGCAGTGAAAAGTTGCGCCGTGTTCAGTAGGATAAACAGAGCCAACAGCCGCCTTGACCTTCAAATTCATCCATCGCGTCATAATGTGGCAATTTGAGACTCCGTGATAGCATCCATGGGATAGCTGGCAGGAGCCGCCAAGACATGCTCCGGCTGAAGCAGCTCGGTGGAAGCCACGCTGCTTCTCCGCTGAGATGGCGGGGTAGCTTCGGGTGAAGCTTCGGCAAGTCATTTTCTATGATCTGCTGCTTCTCGTTACTCTTCTCGTTCCTCTAGCCCCATTACCCTTTCGTGCAGCGCCTGCAGTTGGCCCTGCTCTAGTTTCTTCCTCCTCTCGTGGGTTTTATAACCCCCTGCGTCCGGAAAACCAACCTTCCACGGAATGGAGCCTGGCGTGCCTCGTGTCCGTCCAGGCTGCTCAGGATTCCCGAGGGCCATTGTGAGCTCGTCCTTCTCCCTGTCTGGAACGAACGCCCCTCGTTGCGCTGCATTGATATAGTGCCGAAGCCTCTTGACTGGTATTTTCAGTTGCGCGTCCGTCCAATGGCACTTCCCTGATACAGGGTCCAAGGTTCCGCCAGCCCCGAAGAACCAAGTCCGGCAACGGTCTAGCCAATTCATTGTCTCTGGTTCGATCCCTTTTTGAAGCAGATCATTCTCAGCCTTGGACCACTTAGGCCGGGCTTTGAGGTAGCCACCTGACCCCGTGCGATGGTGAAACTACTTCTTCGCAGCATTTTGCTTGTTTGTCGCTGACATCTTCTTACTCTTTTCCGATGTCTTGTGGGCCACAAATGCGGGCCAGTGATCTTTGATCTTCTCATATTTCCCGATGAATTCTGGTGTCTCTTCTTTGTCGACAAACTTGTTCAGCTCTTTCCTCCACCTCCTGAATAGGGTTGCCATCTTCTTAAGAGCACAAGACTTGATTAATTGCTCTTTAGCTGGCTTCTCCGGATCCTCCTCTGGCGGTAGGGTGAAATTTGCCTTCAGCTGAGTCCAAAGATCTTCTTTCTGCATATCATTGACATAAGACACCTCAGGGTCTTCCTCCTTAGGCTTATACCATTGCTGGATGCTGATCGGGATCTTGTCCCTAACAAGAACCCCGCACCGAGCAGAAAATGCGTTCTTTGTCCGGATGGGTTCAATCGGTTCGCCGTCGGGCGCGATTTCTACGATCTCAAACCTTTCATCTGAGCTCAACTTTTTCTTCGGGCCTCGTCTCCTTACCGAAGTTGTGCTCGATCCGGAGGGCTAGAAAAAGGAAGAAAGACGAGAGTTAATTAATATGTGTACATATACCAAAACAATGAATGCATCAATTAACTAGTCAGCATGGGCTTAACTAATATATATATACCTGGCGGACTCGGTTCAGTCACCGAAGCAGTCAGCACGGTCTCCTTCTTGTACCTCCATTGGGTCACCGGAGCCATCATGAACATAGCCCTCTTCTTGTACCGACATTAATGGGCCGGAGCCATCATGAACATAGCCCTCTTCTTCACCCAGTCCTTCTTGACCATCGGTGTCGTTGAGAAATGACGCAACGACATCACTTCCTTGTGCGATTATGTCCCCCAACATCGCTTTTGTTGCTTCGTCTCGGGAGTGCTCCATAGTTTCTGCAAATATTTACAACATGTCAATTATTATTCAAACATGGTACAGATGGATATATATTAGTGGCAAACGTAGAACTAGCTAGCTAATCACAATAAGGAATAATGTTAGTGGCCTCGACGCTGCTTCTCTAGGGTTTGGGGTGGCCTCGACACAACGCTTCAATGGTTTGGGGTGGCCTCGACGACAACACTCTTTTAACTTGGTAAATTTGGGTGGCCTCGAGAGAGTTAATTTGTCGGGTAGGGGCGCGGCGGGAGGGGGTAGGAGACCAACATCGTTTTCTCTCTAGGGTTTGGGTGTCCTCGAGAGTTTTGGTCGAGCGAGAGGGTCGAGGGGGGTGCTGCCGTGGTATAAGTTATCACGGTCGAGAGGGGGTATATATATCGACCGCCCCTCATGTCGAAGTTATCTCGAGGGGGTTATATCGACAACGACACGACATACATATACATGGGAAAATAAGGAAAAGGAAGAAAAGAGGAAGAAGGAAGAAGGAAGAAGGAAGAAGAAGAAGAAAAAAAA
>NW_025240701.1:0-3523 GCF_018294505.1 Triticum aestivum
AAGAGTCTTCATATCTCAGAAAATTAGACGACTAAGTAAAAATATGGCAAAAGGTAACATATCGTGGACCGTAATGAAACATAAGTTATTTACTTACACAGGAAATTATGGATGACCATCACGACCGTTTTTCTGGTAAAATAATAAAATTCATTAGAAAAGAACTCAACCCAATTTTCTCGCACAGAGAATGCAATTGCAAAGCAGTTAGCTTCGTGGAGTTGTGCATGTAACATCATGTGGTTTAGACTGATATTACAATGAATTTTGTAAGCACGAATAATCTATTTCTTAACCATAAGACTAAAGAATTGTGGTACCAAGTAACCATCGGATATACATATAACAGTAAAACTTATGTCCCATCTCTCGCACCAAGGGTGAAACAAAATGGTACACATGATCGGCTAAGTTTGGTATATGATGCAGCGATAACCTATTTTGGGAAAACTAAGGCTAGGATTAACAACTACTCCCTCGGTTCCCTAATATAAGACCTTTTAGCTTTCTCTTGATTCATATGTATCTAGACATATTTTAATATGTATGTTCGCTCATATTAGTATGTATGTAGTCAATATGTTGAATAGCTAAAAAGTCTTATATTAGGGAACGGAGGGAGTACCAACCAGGTAAACATGCAGATGTTCAAAATAGTACACAGCATGGTAGCATTAGTCATTAAACCGCAGAGAAACCTTCATTGGCACAGACAATGTAAGCAAGTGCACAGGAGCTTTAGGAGGGGCAACTAAATACCTTTGGACACCCCATCGTTGCGTGCATAATACTGACCCGACGGTACAGGATCGGCCTTGACATTGTATGTTGTACCATACATAAATACGCGGGAACAGTCAATGGATGATCTATCTACCTACCTCGTGGAGGATACGCAAGGAACCAATTGCTTTTATGAAAAGCTGTAAATTTATAGAAAATCTCGTCAGACCATAGTGTTAAAGAATCTCCGTAGACAATTTCCTAGAAGAGCAGTGCTTCTCTGTTTGCTAGTACATGGACACGTGGGGACGCGAGGAGAAGGAGATTTGGGCTGGGAGCCTTGGAAGGAAGGAGGGACGGTTTATTTAATGGTCTAATTTTATCTGCAGGGAGATCCATCAGCTAATATCATGTTGGGGAAGCATGGGGCAGCCAACGCATTGTTGCATGACTTTTATAGGGTTTAGGCTTAGTAGTTGAAGGCATTAAAAGGATGAAACGTTTTCCTTATAGTAATGGCATGGGTGGGTTATTTTTATCAACTTCAACGCCAAGGGGTTATTATTAGCATCTAATGGTTGTTGTTTTGCGGTGAATTAAGCCAATGGCCAGATGTTTCTAATTATTGTGGTAATTTCTAGACTAATTATCTTTTTCTGGTTAACCCGTCAAGCACTTTTTAATATAAATAGATTGATTGAATTGCTTACCACATGTGCTACGTGGTTTCTTCATTTTTAACATGGAACATGTCATGTATTGTTCGCACTTGTTTTTGTCAAACCTCTTGCCAAACGAGACATTCCTGCCATAATAGATGATTCGGGTGAGGCGCACTAGAGGAGGTACTCATAACGTGTGAAGAACAGGCAAGAGACATGCAGAAAACACTCGGTAGAAAGGCGCACGAGTCCGACAGTTACCAATTGTAGATCTCCCAAGGTGATAGAAGCTGCCATCTTCCAATCAGCAAGCGGCTCACCGATTCTAAGAATCTGTTCAGCGTCAATGGGCCACATAGTTTGTCTAATCAGGTCCTCATCCCAAATATTGGAAACAGGGTCAATCAGATCAACCACTCTTGATAACAATTGTCCCCTCCTAGGAGTCACAATCTTTCTAGTGGCACAATTTGGGATCCATGCATCTTCCCAAATGTTGATGTTATGTCCATTTCCCACTCGCCAAATATAGCCGCGTTTCAGAGTAGTAATGCCTGCCATAATGCTTTGCCAGGTGAAGGAAGCACCATGTTTTGGCTTGGTATTCAGCAAATCGCCATCAGGGTAGTACTTGGCCCTTAGAATAGTGGCACACAAGGAATCAGGATTATCGAGGAGACGCCATGCCTGTTTGGTCAGCAGAGCCAGGTTGAAACAGTGGATATCACGGAATCCCATTCCTCCTTGGGTTTTTGGTACACACATTTTCCACCAGGCCATCCAGTGCATCCTCCTCTGGTTCTCCTCGTCTCCCCACCAGAAATGCGTTATCGCGTCAATGATTCCTTTACATTTTTTTTAGGAATTTTAAAGACCGACATTGCATAGATAGGTATGGCTTGGATCACAGCCTTGAGCAGGATCTCCTTCCCCCCGGCAGATAGTAGTTTTTCCTTCCAACCACTAATTTTCTTAACAATACGTTCAATCAAAAATTTAAAGCAGTCTGTTTTATCAACGCCCACATTTGCTGGCAAGCCCAAGTATTTGTCATTCAGGGCCTCCGTCATTATATTGAGCATTGTACACAAGTGTTCTCTGACCTCTACTTTTGTATTGGGGCTAAAGAAAATACTAGACTTTTCCACGCTTACCAGCTGTCCCGACGCCGCACAATATAAAACTAGTGCTGATTTCAGGGCCGCCGCATTATGTTGGTTGGCTTTCATCAAGATCAATGAGTCATCCGCAAAGAGGAGATTAGTTACTGGTGGGGCATCTCTACAGACTTTAACTCCTGAAATGTTCTCATTCTCCTCAGCATGCGAGAGCAAGGCATTCAACCCTTCTGTGCACAGCAGGAATAGGTAAGGTGATAGCGGGTCCCCCTGTCTCAACCCTCTAGTAGGCTTAAAACTCTCACTTTCCTCTGCATTTATCCTTATTTTGTATTCTACTGTTGTGACGCATTGCATAATCAAATTAACCCACTCTCGGCGGAAACCCAATTTCAGCATAATCTCCTTCAGAAAAGCCCACTCGACTCCATCGTAGGCTTTGTGCATGTCAAGTTTTATAGCACACAAGCCCTCTCTACCCTCTCTTTTGTTCTTGATTGTGTGAAAACATTCGTATGCCACTAAAATATTATCGGTTATCAATCTTCCTAGTACAAAAGCACTTTGTGTTGGACTAATAATTTCTGGTAGAAGGATGTTCAATCGAGAGGCCACCATTTTTGCAATTATTTTGTATACCACATTACATAAGCTGATCGGCCTAAATTGGGATACCTTTTCTGGTGTGTTAATCTTCGGAATCATCACGATTGCAGTATCATTCCAACCATCCGGGATAGTACATGTGTTGATTGCTTTCAGAACCTCCTCAATTAGGTCTTCCCCTAGCATGGGCCAGAACCTTTTATAGAAGATAGCGTGGAGTCCATCTGGTCCTGGAGCTTTCAAGTCCCCAATATCAAATAAAGCCTTGCGAACATCTTCTGCGGTATAAGGAGCAAGTAGAGCATTGTTCATTTCCTTTGACACTCTCTTACGCACAAGTGATTAAACTTCTTGATTCGGATGCTGAACTTCCGATGTGAAAAGCTTTGTGAAATATTCAGTTATGTGATTCGT
>NW_025240702.1:0-3523 GCF_018294505.1 Triticum aestivum
CAGAATTCGGTCACAATACACTGCATGCGTACACCTGATACGTGATGCATAATATATTTTTTTCAAAAACAATAGAGTTAATTCGGACTACCCAGGAAAGAGGATTTAATTTGGACCATAAAAAATAAAGAGTTTTGGGATGTACCCTGAAGGAAAAAAAGTTAATTTTTACTCTCTTTAGGATATAATACAGTGGATGATTTTTTCTGTTGTCTTCCTTGGCAGCCAACTTCCTCCCACCTGATCCTCAAAGAAAAAAAACTTCCTCCCTCCTGGATACATACGGTGAGGTTTAGTCTGTGATTGCAGCCAAAAGGGGAAAAGATAAACATTGAATTTATGAGTAGTTATTTAACCTACTTCAATGTTTCAATTTTTATGTGTATTAGCTTCATGATATATCCCACACAAAAGCTTCGCAGTATGTATTTCCCCAATTCATTAGGTATATGCAAATATATAACATAAATTTTTGAAGTACGCAATTTGCAAAATAAACATTTTCTAACATTAATCATGACCTATATAATGCAAAATATATTTTCTAGCTTTGATAATGACCTATAGAAACCCTTTGTATTGATTTTTTTTCAAATAGCTTATATAAATCACATTGTATTCTTAATTCGTACTGCATTAGAATATTTTAAATTGTTATTTCTCAGGGATTGAGCAAATGTTATATGTAAGTCGACCAAGCTGCAGCATAAAAAAAGAGTAAATGACAAAAATTACCATTGCAGAAAATGTGTTGTTTTACCAAGATATTAACCAATCTATATCTTTCCATTTTTCATCAAGTATCATTTTTGCCAATAATTTTCCCAACTTAGATGGTTTTCGATATTTTCAAAAATACTACAGCGAGTTATTTTCCCATTTTGTAATGGACATACATCAAAATTATGCATTTTTCACTAATTATGGTTGTGCATTAATTGAAAGGCTAAACAATGTGATCATGATCTTGAAAAGTACACTTATAATTAAAAATTACGAATGCTATCCAACCTTTATTCTTTTTGCAAAGTATATATATTAAACACCATGTTTTAACACTCAAGTCGCTAGCCCATGCAGCTGCACGGCTTGATGGCTAGTCTTACCTAATTTAACGTAATAGGCCTGCAGCTACACGGCTTGATGGCTAGTCTTACCTAATTTAACATAATAGGCCGAATAACAATTTGTGATCGGGATCACGGGAAGGTGGGGCTCGACCCAGTTAAAATTGGCGGGATTTATTGTTGGTAAGGTTACGTAAAGTTTTACATTAGCCTTGGTAAGTGTAGTATATATTATCGGAGCTGCTAAAAATCAGTCGACTGAGACTTCGCGAAGTCTCAGTCGACGCCTCAACCGTTGGATTGTCGTTCCTTCAAGATTCCCGCAGCTCAGCTTGTTTGTCTCAATTTGGCCTGCTAAAGCGTGGATCTGGCCTATTTTTCTTTCCCGTTTCGTTGTTTGGTCCGGGCTCTTTTTATTGTGGCGGGGCCAGGGGTTTGCCAGTGGGCTGGGCAGGCGTTCAGCCCATTTTGGTTGTTTGCTTTTTGTTCTGTTTCTTCTTTTGTAAACTATTACAACAGAAGAGAGAGGTAGAAGAGGGTTGTCACCATTACTGCCCGTGACTTAGGGAGGGGAAGCGGTCCTGTCACATACATTCCTCTCTGCGTACTCTCTTTGTAGCACGTTGTTTTTCCTTGTGTGCAAATGGCCGTCCTTTTTTACTTGAAAATTTCTGCTTTTTTGTTGTTGCCTAATTTATGTGTTTATTCCACTTCTACTTTTTATTTTTTTCTTCTTCATAATTTTATGCATCTACTAAAATATATCATCTATCATTGCTTTTGTATTCTTGTTTTTGCTTTTCACTTCTTCTTTTCTTCTTTTTATTGTCTAGTTGCACTATCTTTTTCAATGTGAAACGTGCATGAAGAAAATTTCCAATAAGTCACTATTTTTGTTTTGTACCCCTTTTTATGTATTCTCTTTAATGTTTTAGTGTGCCAGTTTCACATTTCGAGCGACACGATTGCCCAAAATATTTTTTGTATAAAATGAGGCAAAGTAACGCATGGCTGGATGGGTGTGTGGTTTGTTTGCTGCACTCGCTTAAGAGCTACATGTTTGTGCCTTTTTTGCGTTTGTTTGTTTCTGCTCGGTCTTTTTGTGTGATTTTTTATTTTTCTTTTCACTTTAACTTTCAACGACAATGTGTCCTTTATTTTTACCTCAGGCACACATGCCCGAGTTCTCTTCATTTTTAAACTATTATTGTGGTTTTTGTCTTTTAATGAACTCTCAACTTTTTACATTTAATTTTGTCGTTTCTTTAATCAATCTACCAGTTACATGTCCATCCACATGCAATATAATGCACACATATGTTTTCTTTTAAGTTTTATATTTTAACCTCGAATGAAAAAATGACAATATGTTGCATGTCCGTCCACCCACTCACATCTACACCCACATGCAACTGGTGATGGAGTGTTCTTTTTCATGGGGGCAGGAGGCAGTTCCTTGTCTATCAATAGGCACTCAAATGCAACTATTGCCTCGGCAGCTGCATGTCTTAAACTCAGCGGTGTTTTCCGCCAGAGGGGTTGGGGACTGCAACTACATGTCTTCAATGCGACAAAGTTTGGTGGTATCTTATATGGGGAGGGGCCAGTTGCATTCTACTACTAGACACGCTACTGTATGTGTCGTCCCCGACTCCAACTGCACAACTATAATTGTCGCCAACTGCAGTTGTATGTCTAAAAGAAGTCTAGATGGAAATATCTAATTCAAAAAGTATCTATTCTATGTGGATTTGCAATTCTCAGTCAACCAAGAATTAGTCAAGTCTTAGTCGATTCGCCAGCAATCGGACCTCAACAGCAAGATCGGTGTCCTCGTGACATTGATTTAATATTGCATTTGTACTTTTTACCATTTTTGTTGTTTCATTTCTGTTTATATTTTCTTCTTTTTATTTGCTTTCTAAATAATTTACTTTTTTCTTTTTTATTTATTTATATTTTCTCTTTTTGTTGCTTTGGAAACATTTTCTTGGATGCCTTCTATTAGGAAGAATTGTAAGTGTCACCCTTGACTGGAATTTATTAGTCTTTTGTCGAGGGAAGGGCGGTTGCATGTCTTCACTAGGCATCCAACTGCAAGTGTAACCCCCGAATGCAATTGCATGCCCACACAACCAACTGCAACTAACATTTATTTTGTAAAGTGGGCGGTAGGAGAGAGAGGGGGAGTTGCATGTGTGATACCAGGCTTGCAACTACAAGAGTCGCCCTCGACTTAAATTGCATGCCCACCTCCCGACTACAACTGGCCTTGTGTTTTTGTCGGAGAGGGGGCAATTGCATGTCCGACAGCAGTCCTGCAATTGCATGTGTCGCCCTCGACTGGAACTGCATGTCTACACACCAGACTGCAATTGCATGCCCACACACCCAACTGCAACCGACATTTTTGATTTGTTAGTGGGTAGCGGGAGAGGGGGAGGGTTGCTTGTCTC
>NW_025240703.1:0-971 GCF_018294505.1 Triticum aestivum
CCGTGTGAAACCCTGATACTTCGAATGAGATTGTCCGTTTTGTACACGAAGTGCATCCAGTTTTTGCGGTAAGCCTCTCTACTTTCTTGCACATGGTATGTGGGTCAAATGATGACACCATGCCAACTTTCAACCTTTTCAGAGTTCATTTGTAGTGCTTTTCAATTTCAGGGTCTTATAGCTCAAAAAAATCAGTAAATGCATGAAAAATAACAAATGAAGTCAGAAAGGGTTGAAAATTGATGATGTGGCTTTGAATGGTGCATTTTGAACACAGAAAAACTATGGAGTGCAAATAAGATCAATAAAATGAAATCCCTTTGTAACAGACGAGTTTCCGTGTGAAACCCTGATACTTCGAATGAGATTGTCCGTCTTGTAGACGAAGTGCATCCAGTTTTTGCCGTAAGCCTCTCTACTTTCTTGCACACGCTATGTTGGTGAAATGATGACACCATGCCAACTTTCAACCTTTTCAGAGTTCATTTGTAGTGCTCTTTTCAATTACAGGGTCTTATAGCTCAAAAAAATCAGTAAATGCATGAAAAATAACAAATGACGTCAGAAAGGGTTGAAAATCGATGATGTGGCTTTGAATGGTGCATTTTGGAAAAAGAAAAACTAGGAGTTCAAATAAGTTCAAGAAAATGAAATCCCTTTGTAACAGACAAGTTTCCTTGTGAAACCCTGATACTTCGAATGAGATTGTCCCTTTTGTACACGAAGTGCATCCAGTTTTTGCCGTAAGCCTCTCTACTTTCTTGCACATGCTATGTGGGTGAAATGATGACACCATGCAAACTTTCAACCTTTTTAGAGTTCATTTGTAGTGCTTTTCAATTTCAGGGTCTTATAGGTTAAAAAAATCAGTAAATGCATGAAAAAGAACAAATGAAGTCAGAAAGGGTTGAAAATTGATGATGTGGCTTTGAATGGTGCATTTTGAACACAGAAAAACTTGGAGTTCAAAT
>NW_025240703.1:981-1777 GCF_018294505.1 Triticum aestivum
AGGGTTGAAAATTGATGATGTGGCTTTGAATGGTGCATTTTGGAAAAAGAAAAACTAGGAGTTCAAATAAGTTCAAGAAAATGAAATCCCTTTGTAACAGACGAGTTTCCGTGTGAAACCCTGATACTTCGAATGAGATTGTCCGTTTTGTACACGAAGTGCATCCAGTTTTTGCGGTAAGCCTCTCTACTTTCTTGCACATGGTATGTGGGTCAAATGATGACACCATGCCAACTTTCAACCTTTTCAGAGTTCATTTGTAGTGCTTTTCAATTTCAGGGTCTTATAGCTCAAAAAAATCAGTAAATGCATGAAAAATAACAAATGAAGTCAGAAAGGGTTGAAAATTGATGATGTGGCTTTGAATGGTGCATTTCGAACATAGAAAAACTATGGAGTGCAAATAAGATCAATAAAATGAAATCCCTTTGTAACAGACGAGTTTCTGTGTGAAACCCTGATACTTCGAATGAGATTGTCCGTCTTGTACACGAAGTGCATCCAGTTTTTGCCGTAAGCCTCTCTACTTTCTTGCACACGCTATGTTGGTGAAATGATGACACCATGCCAACTTTCAACCTTTTCAGAGTTCATTTGTAGTGCTTTTTTCAATTACAGGGTCTTATAGCTCAAAAAAAATCAGTAAATGCATGAAAAATAACAAATGAAGTCAGAAAGGGTTGAAAATCGATGATGTGGCTTTGATTGGTGCATTTTGAAAACAGAAAAACTAGGAGTTCAAATAAGTCCAAGAAAATGAAATCCCTTTGTAACACACGAGTTTCCGTGTGAAACC
>NW_025240703.1:1787-2062 GCF_018294505.1 Triticum aestivum
AAATGATGACACCATGCCAACTTTCAACCTTTTCAGAGTTCATTTGTAGTGCTTTTCAATTTCAGGGTCTTATAGCTCAAAAAAATCAGTAAATGCATGAAAAATAACAAATGAAGTCAGAAAGGGTTGAAAATTGATGATGTGGCTTTGAATGGTGCATTTTGAACACAGAAAAACTATGGAGTGCAAATAAGATCAATAAAATGAAATCCCTTTGTAACAGACGAGTTTCCGTGTGAAACCCTGATACTTCGAATGAGATTGTCCGTCTTGTA
>NW_025240703.1:2072-2713 GCF_018294505.1 Triticum aestivum
GTCAGAAAGGGTTGAAAATCGATGATGTGGCTTTGAATGGTGCATTTTGGAAAAAGAAAAACTAGGAGTTCAAATAAGTTCAAGAAAATGAAATCCCTTTGTAACAGACAAGTTTCCTTGTGAAACCCTGATACTTCGAATGAGATTGTCCCTTTTGTACACGAAGTGCATCCAGTTTTTGCCGTAAGCCTCTCTACTTTCTTGCACATGCTATGTGGGTGAAATGATGACACCATGCAAACTTTCAACCTTTTTAGAGTTCATTTGTAGTGCTTTTCAATTTCAGGGTCTTATAGGTTAAAAAAATCAGTAAATGCATGAAAAATAACAAATGAAGTCAGAAAGGGTTGAAAATTGATGATGTGGCTTTGAATGGTGCATTTTGAACACAGAAAAACTTGGAGTTCAAATAAGTTCGAGAAAATGAAATCCCTTTGTAACACACGAGTTTCCGTGTGAAACCCTGATACTTCGAATGAGATTGTCCCTTTTGTACACGAAGTGCATCCAGTTTTTGCCGTAAGCCTCTCTACTTTCTTGCACATGCTATGTGGGTGAAATGATGACACCATGCAAACTTTCAACCTTTTTAGAGTTCATTTGTAGTGCTTTTCAATTTCAGGGTCTTATAGGTAAAAAAA
>NW_025240703.1:2723-2989 GCF_018294505.1 Triticum aestivum
GAGTTTCCGTGTGAAACCCTGATACTTCGAATGAGATTGTCCGTTTTGTACACGAAGTGCATCCAGTTTTTGCCGTAAGCCTCTCTACTTTCTTGAACATGCTATGTGGGTGAAATGATGACACCATGCCAACTTTCAACCTTTTCAGAGTTCATTTGTAGTGCTTTTCAATTTCAGGGTCTTATAGCTCAAAAAAAATCAGTAAATGCATGAAAAATAACAAATGAAGTCAGAAAGGGTTGAAAATTGATGATGTGGCTTTGAAT
>NW_025240703.1:2999-3522 GCF_018294505.1 Triticum aestivum
CAGTAAATGCATGAAAAATAACAAATGAAGTCAGAAAGGGGTTAAAATTGATGATGTGGCTTTGAATGGTGCATTTTGAACACAAAAAAACTATGGAGTTCAAATAAGTTCAAGAAAATGAAATCCCTTTGTAACAGACGAGTTTCCGTGTGAAACCCTGATACTTCGAATGAGATTGTCCGTTTTGTACACGAAGTGCATCCAGTTTTTGCCGTAAGCCTCTCTACTTTCTTGAACATGCTATGTGGGTGAAATGATGACACCATGGCAACTTTCAACCTTTTCAGAGTTTATTTGTAGTGCTTTTCAATTTCAGGGTCTTATAGCTCAAAAAAATCAGTAAATGCATGAAAAATAACAAATGAAGTCAGAAAGGGTTGAAAATTGATGATGTGGCTTTGAATGGTGCATTTTGAAAACAGAAAAACTAGGAGTTCAAATAAGTTCTAGAAAATGAAATCCCTTCGTAACAGACGAGTTTTCGTGTGAAACCCTGATACTTCGAATGAGATTGTCCGTTTTG
>NW_025240704.1:0-2414 GCF_018294505.1 Triticum aestivum
ACATCACGCCAAACCATCACGTCTGGCAGAGCAGATCTCACAGGATAGAGATCGCGCATATCTGAATATCCAGCTTGCACCGCCGGTGCGAACCGAGTCAAAGTGGCCCAGTGGTCAGCACGGGTATTGAAGAGCTCTAACCTCAAGGCCCGATTTTCACGGTCCTTATCCTCGAGCATCTCAGCAGTGGTGCGAGTCCGTGAATCCTCCTGAGTGGAGTCAGCATAGATAGCCTGGAGATACCCTTGTGCTCCCGGAAGTGATCCTGGCATATACCGGAAATCAGAGTCCCGAAATAAACCAGACCTGACTCGCATAATGGTCATCATAGAGTAGGCGGCGTCCTGCACAGCCATCTCAATAGTAACCCCGAGTCCATAGGAACAGTGAAGAGGCTCGGTGGATCCAGGATAAGATGGAAATATCCTGACAGTGCAGAGATACTGGCTTTGATTGATGTCCCGGAATTGCTCTTCGACCGTGTACTCAGGATACCAGCGGTATCCAGCCTCAGTCATTACCCTGACCAACTTAGCAGTATGGCCGGGTACATCTAGGCATCGAGTCAGGCGAACCACTTGATTGAGGTCGCGAGTGGCCATCTGAAAGCATAATCATAATGCAAAGGCATTAGAATTTCTAGCAAAATTTCGGCAGCATAACAGCTGTAAATGCTCAAAAAGGATTTTGAGACATTTGACAAAGGATTTCGTACACACTCAACATCACCATATCAAAGTCCTGAAACCATTCTGGCAACATAATGTGGTAGTAGAACTGAACTAGGCTTGTAACCATCAAACTTATAAGGTACTACTGATTAGTAACACGTGATCCTGATAGAGAGAATAGATCCTAATTCCTTAACCCCCGGTGGAAGAATGGACTGACTCAGATCAGAAGTCATAAGGTATAAGGAGTAAAAAGAGCCTTACGTTCCATCCCACAAACAATTCCCCTACATATAACTAAAGAATTTCTAGACTCAACATCGACCAGTTTGGCTTGGAGAACCTACAGGCAGTCCGGCTCTGATGCCAACGCTGTCAGGACCCCGACTCGATGTCACATCGATCTAGCTGGTAACACCTCATATCACTTTGCGGCCTCACGCACGGTATCCCCACGGGTGTCGTCTTACCTTTTCCCGGGACCGTTTGCGCCTTTTGGCTCACGTATATGATAGTGTCGCTAGCATCCATATGATAAGGAGCCCGGGCTGACATGACTAGTCGTAAACCCAAAGTGGCACAGACTTACAGGGACAGGCATCCATGACCCAGCTTCGAACGTGTCGGTCATCAGCAAGTTGGTCCGGGCTGTAGCACTGGGCTAGCAGGACTCCGGTAAACCGGGCTGTAGCGGGCTAACAGGACTCCGGTACTCAAAGCGTGACATTTCCCCGAAGGGACAGACACCGGAACGAAGAAGGACACACGCCGGCCAGCCTAAGTGTTCCAGAGCAGTAGCAAGCTACCATGGCTCAGCGGTAACACTAGGAGACATTTCCCGGTAAGAGAGGCTACTAAAGATAAACAACTAGATAGTCAGATTTCAATCATACACACAATATGCTCGATATGTGCAAATACAACGAAACATCACAACATGACTCTACGACACAAGTACTTTATTTAAGGCTCAGGGAGCCATACATATCATACACAAAGGTACGGGTCTCACGACCCAACATACAAGTCATACAGTCATACAAACCAGCAGCGGAAGTACATTGTCTGGGTACAGACAACTAGTAAAAATAAAAGAGGCTTGGAAAGCCTAGCTATACTACGTGGTCCATCACAAGCTCAGGGTCACCACCTGGGTCTTTAGCCTACTCGTTGATGTCAACGTCTACATAGAACCCATCAGAAGGGGTTGCAGCGTCTTCTATAAAAATGTAGATTATAGCAACATGAGTACAATGGTACTCAGCAAGACTTACATCAGATCCTACATACATGCATAGTATCAAGAAGGGTTGGTGGAGTTATTGCAGCAAGCCAGCTTTGACTCTTGGCTAGGCTATCCTACGATACTCCAACTTGAAAAGGTTTTGCGCACACGAGTCCACTACTCACCACTTCAATACACTACCGAGGATCCACCTCCGTCTTCCTACGGAAGAGCCATCCTCGGCACTCACACTTATCTTGAGGCTTTTAGTAGTTTCCATTTACTTGTCTATGAACTGTATAGGCAACCAAGTAGTCCTTTACCGCGGACGCGGCTATTCGAATAGATCATGTTAACCCTGCAGGGGTGTACTTCTTCATACACGCTCTCACCACTTACCGTCGCTTACACGGCATGTACTCGGCAACCTTCAAGCGGAAGCCCAACGTGGGTGTCGGCCACGACCTACCTAATCACCTAAGCCTCCAGTCCAGGTTTATCGCCTATTCAGGTTCCAT
>NW_025240704.1:2424-3522 GCF_018294505.1 Triticum aestivum
ATGCTCGGATATGATTCTTCGTTAGGGTAATCACGGTACTCCTCGGGGGCAGAACCTGTCGCAAAGGACATCGATACGCAAACATCACCAAACAATGTGCAACAATATGATGCATGCATGAGACATGGCAAGATGAGTGTGTTGGGCTAATGCAACTAAAACCAGAAGGGTTTGAACAAGTTTGAATCAAAGATTCAAATTTCAAACTCAAACATGGCCTTTTAAAGTGCTTTTCCTTGTTCTGCTTAAAACATCAATTTAACTTGTTTGATCATGCATGAAAATAGTACAGATGGATAGATTGGATTTTTCTGATCATTTTTCATATATAATTTGTCCAATTTGGAGTTACAGAATAAAAGTTATGAATTTTTGAAGTTTAAATAATATTCTGGAATTTCCTGATTTAATTTAAATCCAGAAATATAATTATTGCGCCAGCATGACGTCAGCATGACGTCAGTGGTCAACTGCGGCTGGCTGAAGTCAAACCTGACGTGTGGGAGCCACACGTCAGTGACAGGGGGGGTTAAACAGGTTTAAATTAATCCTAATTAGGGATTAGTGGCGCTGGGGCCCACTGTCAGTGTCAGGGGGGGTTGACTAACAGTAGTTAGCGCTAATCTAACCACCTGGCCGACAGGGCCCACGCGTCAGTGACCCTGGGGGGGTCAAACCCCAGGTCGGACAAGTCAAACCCCACCGGCGACATGACGCCGGCGAGGTCCGAGACGGCGGCGAAAGTGCTTTTTGCCATTCCGGCAACCAAATGGACGGCGGAGGGCATCTACGTGTTGCTGAGGTTGAGCCGCGACTATTGGTGGTGGTGGTTGGGCTCGGGGTGGCCGGAGTTGACGGCGGCGAGCTCGGCTGCGGCGGCCGGAGTTCGGGTGCGGTCGGGATCGATGTTGCAGAGGGTTTGGGGAGGCGTTAGTGTGTGCTGCGTGATCCTAGTGAGGTGTAGAGCACGATAGTGTGCTCGGTTGGGTGCTACGGTGACCGTGGCCACGACGGCGACATCGCCGGCGGCGTGGAGCTCTCGGCCAAGGTGGGGCTAGGGCCTAGAGGTCGGGAGAGACCAGGGGAGAAGGGGGAAAC
>NW_025240705.1:0-3521 GCF_018294505.1 Triticum aestivum
CCTGTCTCTCCTTTGATCTGCACCATACGCCCAGGTCCTCCCTCCTCCGCTTCCCAGGCCTCGCAGCCCCTTCACCTTCCAGCGACCGCGGCGCCAGATCAGCGGCCCGACTGAGGCGGCGGCGAACCGTAGCCACAACGGGTCGCCGGCGCCCGTCCTCGCCTCGGCTGCCTCCTTGCCTCCTCGGTTTTGCGGCCGTAAGGAGCTGCATCCGGCCTGGGATGAGGTCCGGCACAGGGAACCGGCCTGGGGAAATGGACCGATGGAGGCCGCGTCGAACCCTAGCCGCAACCGGTCGTTGGCGCCCATCCCGCGCCGCGGCTGATCACCCCGAGCTCCCTCCTCGTCTCCTCTGTTTTGCGGCCGAAGGAGATGCAGCCTGCGTGGGACGAGGTTGGACGCAGTGAACCGGCCCGGCGAAATGACCCACGGGGGCACCAAGCACGGCGAGGACCAGCCTCCTCCTCTTTCTCTTTGGTATGTCTGCTCTCTGGTGCTTGTACCAAATCTCTCATTATCTCAGGCTAATATACGAGCGTGATTCATGTTCTTGCATTGTATCCAGACCTCAATCAATGACGCTCTCTACCATACACCGTGGCCTTTGGCATTGGCTGGCTTCGTGGAACATTTTTCACTGGAAAACAACCAAATCCAATGTCGAGAAGCTTGGCGTTGACAAGATCTGAAGCTCTGCACCAGACTCTCAAGCACTAAAGCAGAACGCAACCACCTTGGCCATTCCTCCGGTGTGCATGATTTGACGCTCTCTACCCTACATGTACATGAGCTACTGTACTCCAGGTATGATACTGGTGGCCCTTGCTTGTCTTTGTCATGCATTTTCTATATACAGCTTATGCATGTTTGCTTGCTTAGTTTGTTCTGGTTCTTGAACTATAATCCTTACAATTTTGTGTATGCTCGTGAAAACTGAATGTGTGGCATGAGAAAACAGAATGTAATTTTGTTTTCATGTTGTAGTTGCTAATGGCCATGACATTCATCGGTCGTATTGGTAAATGTGCACGCAAACTTGGTGATCTTGTATTATCATGGAGCCTTGCTTCAAATTTTCTTTTTGTTAAAGAGCACACCTTTTATTTGCTAGCATTGTTGTAGCTCAAGTATCAGGCTCATTCTTGTAACCTTGGGAATTAGTACAAGCACATGTACCTAATCAAAGTGGAATGCTGAGTTGAACTGTTGGTTATTACAGCTTATGTATGTTTGCTTATTTATTAGTTGGTTCTGATTCCTGAACAATTGTCCATACGATTGTGTACGCTTCTGAGAACTGAATATGTGGCATGGGAAAACAGAATGTAATTTTGTTTTCATGTTGTACTCCCTCCATTCCGAATTACTTGTCGCACGTATGGATGTATCTAGATGTATTTTATTTCTAGATACATCCATTTCAGCGACGAGTAATTTGGAACGGAGGGAGTAGTTCCTAACGGCCATGACTTGCATCGCTCGTTCCGGTAAACGTGCACGGAACTTGATGATCTTGTGTTATCCTGTAACCTTGCTTTAGATTTTCTTTAGATTATCCTGTAAACTTGATGATCTTGTATTATCAAAGTGGAACGCTGACTTGAACTCTTGGTTATTACTTTTGTGCACTGTATCTGATTAGATATCTGAGATGTTTACATACAGATCGTGCAAGCCATTATTATAAATTCTGCTTTTTTTATTGTCAAATTTATCTTAATGATGTTGTAAGTTTTTAGTATGTCAGGCATATCTCAGTCACTGCATGGATAATGCTTGACTCGGCCACTTAGAACTAAAACTAAGTGCAGTCTGTGTTGTTTCTCCTTCCTGAAATCTGAAGTTTGAGTGTCGATCTTGTCTTCTTATATCTACTACTCCCTCCGTTCCTAAATATAAGTCTTTTTAGACATTCCACTAGAGACTACATTCGGATGTATATAGACGCCTTTTAGAGAATAGATTCACTCAATTTGCTCCGTATGTAGTCTATAGTGAAATCTCTTAAAAGACTTATATTTAGGAACGGAGGGAATACTAAATAGCATCGTTGGACTTTTTGGACATACAATTGGAGATACAGAGTACAAGACGTAATTTAGTCTCATCATAAAACATCTATCATCTGTAAATCAACTGAAGGACATATTTTAGTTTAAAGGGTGCTCTTGTTCCGTTCATCCTAATTGTGTGGCCAGAAAAGGTTGTTTCAGTATAGCATGTTGGCTTCTTTATCTGTTGAGCAGTTTAAGTAGGAGTTGTTCAAGAATGTTGTCAACTTGCAGTAAGAGTTGTTCATTTGTTTTACAGCTTTGTTCATGGACGACTGGCCTGCAAAAACTCACTCCGACACCTCCTGCGTGGCTTCCCCTGCGCCTCTCGTGGCCACTTTTCTCTGACTCCGGCATAGGTAATCCACTCAACTGCTCTCCTCTGCTTTCTCTTATGCTATGTGTGTCCACAGCCACCGAGCTGTGGGGAATGCTTGGTATGGGTTTAGTTCTGCAACACACACAAAAGAACTTTCCATAGAAGTTTCGCACTGCACTCTGAGTAGTGCAATCAAGCATCTGTGTATTTATTTGGAAAAATATGGAATCTTTGTAACTCATGCTGGCCATTGGGTAAATGACTTGCTGTTGTTGGTCAAGTACGGGGTCTTTTTTTTACCAATTGTTGCATTTTTTTTTGTAGAAAATGGTCTCTTGCATGAAAATGTTCTATGTTGGATGAACAATCCATATGCATGGGTAGTTCATTGGGCCGACAGCAATGTGGATTCTTGATCTGTATGGTCTTTGATGCCAATATTTGTGCTTCTTGTGATTGTCTTGTACTCCCTCCATTCATAAATATAAGTCTTTTTAGACATTTCGAATGGACTACAACATACGGATGTATGTAGACATATTTTAGAGTGTAGATTCACTCATTTTGCTCCGTATATAGTCACTTGTTGGAATCTCTAGAAAGACTTATATTTGGGAATGGAGGGAGTAGTAATTAGTGGCACTGTTTTAGTGGATTGAGCCCAAAGTGCTAGTTTACCTATCACTATATCAATTAGTGATGTGATCATTGATTCGTGTTTTGTATGCAGACCTCAATGACACTCTACCTGAGCCGGTGGCCCTCGGCATCGACCTCGGTGTCATGAAGAACATCCAAGGTACATACATGAAACATCTGTGCTGGCTTCACCGAATAGTTTTACTAGTATCCGTTTGAGTTTCCAGCGAGAGATGCATATTTGGGTTCTGTATGCCTGTTGCTGATGTGTTCTTGCTGCTGTTTGATTGTGTATGGCTCAGATTATATGGTCGAGAAGCTCAGCGTCGACAAGAGCATCATCCTAGAGCTCTGCATCATCCTCTACAAGCAAGTACCGAACCACCATGGCCATGCCACTGGTGTGTATGATTTGATTCCGTAATAAAGACATGTTCTTTTGTTTGTATCTAGTCTTGACCATGTGTCTGTTGTGGTCCTTGATGCAGGCCATTGTGCACCAATTTGACGAC
>NW_025240706.1:0-3521 GCF_018294505.1 Triticum aestivum
GTAGTTGAACCCATTTCCTCTGCATGACCTGTCATTGCCACAGTAACTAGATGAAACCCACTAGCATGTGTAGGAGTTGATTGAGCCATATGTATGTGTTGTTCCTACCTTGCTATGCCTGCTATGCTTAGAGTCGTGTCAGGTCTGGTTCATCTGGGTGATGGCTAGAGTGAAATGATTATGTCGGTAATGAGAGTGGTGTGGTGAACACGATTTGGTAAAGGTATCGATGAGAGGCCATGTAGGAGTACATGGTGGGTTGTTTCATTGAAGCCGACCTTAAGCACTGAGATCTGTATGTGTGATTTAAGATACAACTACTACCATGCATTGGGCCCTGAAATATGACCCCGCTCGACTTCTTATTCACCCTAGCTCTCTGTCCAGGAGTTGCAAGTAGTTTCTGGTGTTTGTAGCCTACTGGAGGCCATGGACAGCGCTGACCGTAGGGGTGGGCTGTGATGCGGTAGGTACGTGGCACGGTGTACCGAATACCCGTTAGGTATCTCGGGAACCCTGTTCACATCGTTCGGGGCCGTATGGGAAACCTCGGCCGGACACCCTGTGGATGGAACCTGAATAGGCGATAAACCTGGACTAGAGGCTTAAGTGTTTAGGTAGGTCGTGGTCTACACCCACGTCGGCTTTCGCTTGAAGTCTGCCGAGCACATGTCGTGTGCAGACGCTAAGTGGTGGAAACATGTATGAAGAAGTACACCCCTGCAGGGTTAACATGATCTATTCGAATAGCCGCGTCCGCGGTAAAGGACTACTTGGTTGCCTATACAGTTCATAGACAAGTAAATGGAAACTACTAAAAGCCTCAAGATAAGTGTGAGTGCCGAGGATGGCTCTTCCGTAGGAAGACGGAGGTGGATCCTCGGTAGTGTATTGAAGTGGTGAGTAGTGGACTCGTGTGCGCAAAACCATTTCAAGTTGGAGTATCGTAGGATAGCCTAGCCAAGAGTCAAAGCTGGCTTGCTGCAATAACTCCACCAACCCTTCTTGATACTATGCATGTATGTAGGATCTGATGTAAGTCTTGCTGAGTACCTTTGTACTCATGTTGCTATAATCTACATTTTTACAGAAGACGCTGCAACCCCTTCTGATGGGTTCTATGTAGACGTTGACATCAACGAGTAGGCTAAAGACCCAGGTGGTGACCCTGAGCTTGTGATGGACCACGTAGTATAGCCAGGCTTTCCAAGCCTCTTTTTTTTACTAGTTGTCTGTACTCAGACAATGTACTTCTGCTGCTGGTTTGTATGACTGTATGACTTGTATGTTGGGTCGTGAGACCCGTATCTTTGTGTATGCTATGTATGGCTCCCTGAGCCTTAAATAAAGTACTTGTGTCGTAGAGTCATGTTGTGATGCTTCGTTGTATTTGCACATATCGAGCATATTGTGTGTATGATTGAAATGCTTGGTATGTGTGGGATCTGACTATCTAGTTGTTTATCTTTAGTAGCCTCTCTTACCGGGAAATGTCTCCTAGTGTTACCGCTGAGCCATGGTAGCTTGCTACTGCTTTGGAACACTTAGGCTGGCCGGCATGTGTCCTTCTTCGTTCCTGTGTCTGTCCCTTCGGGGAAATGTCACGCTTTGAGTACCGGAGTCCTGTTAGCCCGCTACAGCCCGGTTTACCGGAGTCCTGCTAGCCCAGTGCTACAGCCCGGACCCATTTGCTGATGACCGACACGTTCGAAGCTGGGTCATGGATGCCTGTCCCTGTAAGTCTGTGCCACTTTGGGTTTACGACTAGTCATGTCAGCCCGGGCTCTTTATCATATGGATGCTAGCGACACTATCATATACGTGAGCCAAAAGGCGCAAACGGTCCCGGGTAAAGGTAAGGCGACACCCGTGGGGATACCGTGCGTGAGGCCGCAAAGTGATATGAGGTGTTACCGGCTAGATCGATGTGACATCGAGTCGGGGTCCTGACAGCGTTGGCATCAGAGCCGGACTGCCTGTAGGTTCTCCAAGCCAAACTGGTCGATGTTGAGTCTAGAAATTCTTTAGTTATATGTAGGGGAATTGTTTTTGGGTTGGAACGTAAGGCTCTTTTTACTCCTCTATCTTATGACATTCTGATCTGAGTCAGTCCATTCTTCCACCGGGGGTTAAGGAATTAGGATCTGTTCTCTCTATCAGGATCACGAGTTACTAATCAGTAGTACCTTATAAGTTTGATGGATACAAGCCTAGTTCAGTTCTACTACCATATTATGTTGTTAGAATGGTTTCAGAACTTTGATATGATGATGTTGAGTGTGTACGAAATCCTTTGTCAAATGTCTCAAAATCCTTTTTGAGCATTTACAGCTGTTATGCTGCCGAAATTTTGCTAGAAATTCTAATGCCTTTGCATTATGATTGTGCTTTCAGATGGCCACTCGCGACCTCAATCAAGTGGTTCGCCTGACTCGATGCCTAGATGTACCCGGCCATACTGCCAAGTTGGTCAGGGTAATGACTGAGGCTGGATACCGCTGGTATCCCGAGTACACGGTCGAAGAGCAATTCCGAGACTTTAATCAAAGCCAGTATCTCTGCACTGTCAGGATATTTCCATCTTATCCTGGATCCATCGAGCCTCTTCACTGCTCCTATGGACTCGGGATTACTATTGAGATGGCTGTGCAGGACGCCGCCTACTCTATGATGACCATTATGCGAGTCAGATCTGGTTTATTTCGGGACTCTGATTTCCGGTATATGCCAGGATCACTTCCGGGAGCACAAGGGTATCTCCAAGCTATCTATGCTGACCCCACTCAGGAGGATTCACGGACTCACACCACTGCTGAGATGCTCGAGGATAAGGACCGTGAAAATTGGGCCTTGAGGTTAGAGCTCTTCAATACCCGTGCTGACCACTGGGCCACTTTGACTCGGTTCGCACCGGTGGTGCAAGCTGGATATTCGGATATGCGCGATCTCTATCCTGTGAGATCTGCTCTGCCAGACGTGATGGTTTGGCGTGATGTAGGAGGCATCACCCCACCTCGCGGTCCCCGCAGGCCACCGTCTGTTGGTCCAAGGCCTCATCCTAGCCCCTATGGTCCACAAGCTCCACGAGATCGTCTGTTTCCGGATGATCATGTTGAGCTTCCAGGCTATGGAGGTGACTTCTACGAGGACTACTACGGATCGGTCTGAGTTAGTGGTAGTATCACTAGTTCGCACTAGCTGTGTCTTCTATCGTCCCGCGTGACTCGTGGGATATGACCTAGTTTGTACTCTTTCCGGAGGTGTAGAAAAATAATGTATAGGAGCTTGGGATGCCTCCGATGAGATGTAATCCTCTTTTCACCGTATTAGTACTTTGTTTGGTCTTGTACTAAACCCTGTATGGTGTGTATGACGATGGAATAAAAGAAGCAGTTTCTGTATCTACCATGTCATACGGATGATCATCTTGCATTCCGAGTTATTCCTTACATTATGTATCCTATGTCGGAATTTTATCATCCTGACTAAATCATTGTCTTGTTTACCTAGGATGGTCAACA
>NW_025240707.1:0-3520 GCF_018294505.1 Triticum aestivum
GGAGTACCTCGGCAATGCCCGCAGTTGTGGACTTAGGATTTTGATGAATCATGTCTACCGGTGGAATCGACGATCTAAACATGAGGTGTGAAACACAAGACACAGATTTACCCAGCTTCAGGCCTTTGTAAAGGAAACCCTACGTGCTGCTTGTCGGATCTTTATATTGATGGAGTGTACAAAGTCGTCGAGATCGGAGACTAGGGTTAGCCCTTGCGCGTGGACAAGGCTAGATCAATCGTGAGGGTGGTTGTGAGGTTTGTGTGCGTTATTGTTGTGCCGACCTCGTACCCCTCTCCCAGCCTTTATAGACTAGGCTGGGTCTCGAGTTCGTATCAGGATCGGTTTACATCATGGTAAGGGGCCCCTATCTACTTACAATAGCACTTCCTTACGGATCACGTCATGTCCGTGGACTTCCTGGGCTCCAAGCGTGCCGATGACCTGGACCTCGATTCCTTCCGGGCCGCGGGCCTCCTGATATCCGATACTAGGTATCCTTATGGTGGGCACCCGCAGGGTCATGCCCACAACAATCATCCAAATTATCATGCCTATCTTAATGGCTATAAAGAAAGAGCTTTTGGGAGACAACCCATTATATTTTTTCTTTCAGTTTATTTTTGTTTCTTTGAGTCTTGGAAGTTATTACCTCTATAATAACCTCTCCTTATCCTTTTTGTTTCGTTTTTGTGCCAAGAATAGCCTCTAATGGGAGGAAAGTGAGATTTGGGGAAGTTGTTGTCCCGAAACTGATTTTGTACTGTCACCAAAAAAATTAATTCTCTCAGCCAGTACGTCAGATTGATCTGAAATGTTTTATGCCCATGCCCCAGGTTGTTACCCAACTTTCATTAGTTTTGCACTTTTCGATTTCAGCAACAGAAGATTTTCGAAAAATCGGCATTTACTTGCAGTTCTGTTTTGACAGATTTTGCTGTTATTTGCACTTGCCTCTTAAAACTTTTTTTTGGTTCTTCTTGATCACTAGATCTTTTAAAAGAAGTTGCTACAGTAGCTAATGTTTTAATGGATGTTTTACTTCAGTTGAACTGAACCAAAGGATTACTATCTTGCATACATTAATGTTGCTAATGAAGATTGTGTGAAGTTTTGTATGAAGGAAGTTTTCAAGTGTAGGGAGAGAATGATGTGATGAGATGAAGTATGGACAAAATATCGAGCTTGGGCATGCCCCATGTCACCCCAAGAAATATCCAAGAGGTACAAGCGTCAAAGCTTGGGGATGCCCAAGGCATCCCCTTCTTCGTCAACCAAATTTCAGGTCTTCTTTCAAGACGCTATATTTTTATTGCTTCATATACTATGTGTTGTTCTTGGAGCGTTAGTTGTTTTAGTTTTTGTTTAGTTTCGTTTTGGTTGCTGTAATAAATTCTTGGATCCTAGCATTCTTGTGTGGGAGAGAGACATGCTCCGTTTTCATTGCCTAGAACAATCTAGTTTCCACTCTTATTGTTCTGTGAGTGTTCTCTTCTGCTAGTACTGCGTTTAGCTTTAGTTTTCCTTTCGTTTTTGTTCAGAACTTGCCAGTTCTTTTTAGTTAGGTGTGGTGAGCTCTCTGATCTTTGTTTATTATTAGCTATGAGAGTTGTTTCAAATAAGTTTATTGATGTTGGAGAAGAGTAGAATGTTTCATGCTTATATTGGTACAAAAAAAGCTTGTTTAGACTGTGGCTTAGACTTTATCATGTCATGTTAGATATTTCTTTGAATTTATGCTTAGTGGTTATTGTTGTAGCATGACTTGTTTCAAACAATTGAGATTGCTTAATGTGCCATTGAAAGAATCATGTGTTGTTTTTATCATACAAAAGCATAATATTGTGGTATTCTCCTTTGTTGCTTTATTTGGGTTGACTTGGCACATGCTTACACCATGTTATGACTATGAACCAGGCACCTTGCGCGATCATTTAGTTTTTGACTTGTGATATCACTTTATGCTTTGATTAATAATGTTTTGTCGCTATGCATGATTATGGCCATTATTGCTCTCTTAGTTGGTCGCTCCCAGTCATTTGCTAGCCTTCACCTATACTGAGTATTAGCTCTACTCGTGCATCCAACTCTCAAAAACCAAAGTTTGCCAAAGTGTCTACCATATCTTACTATTAGCATCATTTGCTATTCCATGTATATTTTTTTTGTTTTATCTATCTTCCAAATTAAATGCTTGTAATATGAAAATTAGTCAGTAAACCTCTCACAAACTTGATGGCACATTTACTTTCTTGCACTTAATAATTTCGAACCATTGTGACTATCATATGTAGCTTGTATGCTTGCAAGTTGTGGGTTGGGAGTTAGCACAACCATTTTTTCATGGGGCACACTTTCAACATTGCACTTATTCCTATTCAGTTGATATCATGATCTTTTGTTTATGGATGCCTAGTGATACGTCTTCGTCGTATCTATAATTTTTGATTGTTCCATGCCAATATTCTTCAACTTTCATATATTTTTGGCAAGTTTTTATACTATTTTTGGGACTAACATATTGATCCAGTGCCCAGTGCCAGTTCCTGTTTGTTTCATGTTTTATGTTTCGCAGAAAACCAATATCAAACGGAGTCCAAACAGGATAAAAACGGATGGAGAATTATTTTGGAATATTTGGGATTTTCCAGAGGAAGAATCAATGTGAAACAGTGTCCGAGGTGGCCAGGAGATAGGGGGGCGCACCCTCCCCCCTGGGCGCTCCTGGCACTCTCCTAGGCCACCCATAAGGCAGTTGACGCTCTTCTTTTGCCGCAAGAAAGCTAATTTTAAGAGAAAAATCTGGGCGAAAGATTCACCCCAATCGGAGTTACGGATCTCCAGATATAAAAGAAACGGTGAAGGGGCAGAATCTGAGAACGCAGAAACAGAGAGATAGATCCAATCTCAGAGGGGCTCTCGCCCCTCCCAAGCCATGGGAACCAAGGACCAGAGGGGAAACCCTTCTCCCATCTAGGGAGGAGGTCAAGGAAGAAGAAGAAGAAGAAGGGGGGCTCTCCCCCCTTGCTCCCGGTGGCGCCGGAATGCCGCCGGGGGCCATCATCATCACCGCGATCTTCACCAACACCTCTAGCATCTTGATCAACATCCCCATCACCTTCCCCCATCTATATTCAGTGGTCCACTCTCCCGCAACCTGCTATACCCTCTACTTGAACATGGTGCGTTATGCTTCATATTATTATGCAATGGTGTGTTGCCATCCTATGATGTTTGAGTAGATTTCCATTGTCCTATCGGTGATTGATGAATTGCTATGATTGGTTTGAGTTGCATGCTTTATTATTGGTGATGTCCTATGGCGCTCTCCGTGTCGCGCAAGCGTGAGGGATCCCCGCTGTAGGGTTTGCAATATGTTCATGATTTGCTTATGGTGGGTGGCGTGAGTGACAGAAGCACATACCCGAGTAAGTAGGTTGTTTGCGTATGGGATAAAGGGGACTTGATACTTTAATGCTATGGTTGGGTTTTACCTTAGTGATCTTTAGTAGTTGCGGAT
>NW_025240708.1:0-3520 GCF_018294505.1 Triticum aestivum
TTATCAAGGTTTGAAGATATTTAACAAACAATGGACAAGTACACATATAAATGCACTTCACATATATTAGCTTGTGAAGCATTATAATAGTTTCATTTTCTTAGATTTAGAACTAATTTTATTGTAGCAATCATTTTACTTGACTATCACAAACAAATATATATATATGTATATATATATATATATATATATATATATATATATATATATATATATAAGTCAGCAAATGTTGTTCCAATTTTTTATGATATACTCTCTATTTAAACTTTTACCGAGGGAGTATCATTTTGGTAATTATTTATACATGAAGCGTATGAAAATGTGTAAGTTAAACTACATGAGCATGATCTTTTTACTTCTACTAGACATACATGAAAACTTTATTTTTGATTAATATGTTGAATTATGCTTCAATGCAAAATCACATATATTTAGGGTCAAAATCAATTGCGATGATATAAAAAAGTTTAGTATAAACACACGAGAAACCATAGATACGCAGAGTCAGAGGCAGCATATTGGTCGTCTTGACTGAATTAAAAAATATACTGAAATTTGTAGTATTAAAAGTGAATTAGTAAATGGTCGTTTGTCCATAGAAGTTTCCATCAATCGATGCTCAATTTGCCATAGGTTTTTGTGCGACCGGAGCACTACGTCGAGCATAGTGACAGATAAGGCAAGAGCTGGCATTGGGTTATTTCTTCAGGCCAAGAGGTTGTAAGGTAAGATCTGCACTTTTGTGTACTGCGAGGTCTGACAGTTAGTGTCTTTCACTATGATGTAACTGACTGTGTAATAGCGAGGTCTGGCAGCTAGTGTCTTTCACTCTGCTGTAACTAACTGGGGCTCTGGTAATGAACTTTATTTCTCCATATAGCATTAAATCATGTCTTATGTAATCTTAAGGCATGAAATCAGTCAATCCAAAAGATTACATCAGACTGTTCACGGCTGTGAGCAAGGTCCAACTGTTAAAGTTTCCACTATTTTTTGGGTTGATTTCTGGGGGGTCACTAGTAGAAAACAGAGCTATATTACCGGTTCGTAGGGGTCTTTAGTGCCGGTTCGGCAACCGGCACTAAAGTGTGGGGACTAAAGGCCCCCTCCTTTAGTCCCGGTTCAGCACGAACCGACACTAAAGAGCCACCACGTGGCAGGAGCCAGCGTCGAGGGCGGGGAGATCTTTAGTACCGGTTTGTACCACCAACCGGTACTAAAAGGTTTAGGGGTTTTGATTTTATTATTTATTTTCCCTTTAATTTTGTGTTTTCCATTTAATTTAGAGATTGTTTTTCATTTATTTTCCCTTTCATAAATTATATAATAACCCATCATCATCATCATCATATTAATATAAAAACCGTTGCATCATATCATCACCAACAACAACACTAGCTAATAATCATCATATATATATAGTCATTACCACTATTTTAATCATAATTATCTAATCACCACACCAACACTAGCTTAAAGAAGAAACATTCACTTGTACAAAAAACAAAGATATCATCAAGTTCAACATGGTCATAAGATTATTATAAGCGTTCATAACTAAGACCACAAAAGCAAATCACTTTGAGATTAAGTTTAGGACGAAGAACAAGGACATGAGACGACACATACTAAGAGCAGGAACTAGCTAATCACTCCTGTTGTCTCTCTCTCAGGTAAAATAGCATAGAACATGTGTAGCTCTCCTGATTCATCATATTGGAGCATGCAGATGAACCTGTCTCCTAATCGTGGGATGCGCTTCTGATTGTTGCACCCTAGTACTTCTCTGTGATCATTCACAATTTTGCTCCAGTCTTTCACTATTAAGCATTCCTCGGTTTTAGAAATCCTAAATGCACTCATGTGCAATGTAGGATGTCTTTTTCGTAAGCTAACCATTAACATGCGACCGTTAGTCGAGATCCACTGAGGCACAACTATCATCGGGAGTCTCTATTGAAGAACATCATATAGTAACATACTTAGCAGTGAAGTTTAGCTTAAAAAATAATGTATGCAAAAGATGCACTTAGGATAAAAATCTTACCATCTTTCCTAAATAGATGTGACCGTAGTTCAATACGAACACTATTGGTCGCACGTTTTGAGTACTAAGATTTTCAAGTCTAGGAAAATAATTTCTCTTGACAACATCAAGATCCTCAAGCCATGAAACATAATGACTTATATTCTCGCAGTTTACTTCAGTCTCGGGACAGTGGATGGTCCTCTCTACCAAGCGCCGGACATGTTTGCTTGAATGGAAATAAGCTGTCAATACAAATTAGTTGTTAACTATTTTTGAAATAAACAATATCGAAGACATAAATATGGTTGAGAAACTCACATAATGGTAGAACTGGAGGCGTCCGCACAGACCTCTGCCTACTCCACCAACCTTGCTGCAAAAGGCGGAGGCCGTGGCAACTCCAGCCAGGGAGGCTCTCGTGGCGGCGGCAACAGCGGCTCCCGTGGCTACAACAACAACAACACGGGCGCCCGCTTCTTCGACAACTACTCTGGTGGTGGTGGCTCTGGCGGAGCGCCTCTCCAGGGTGGTGACCGCGGTGACCGCGAGAAGTGTCAAATCTGCAAGAACAAGGGGCATGGTGCATGGCGCTGCAAGAAGCGCTACGACCGCAACTTCAACAACAATGTGCGTAATCCTGCTGGTGGTGGCGGTGGGAACCGTTCTGCCAACGCCGTCCACTCCTATGGAGTTGATACCAACTGGTATCTCGACTCCGGCGCAACCAACCACGTGACTGGTGAGCTGGAGAAGCTTGTTGTTCATGATCGTTACACCGGCTCGGAGCAAATCCACACCGCAAGTGGTCAAGGTATGGACATTGCACATGTCGGCCATTCAGTTCTATCTACTCCTCATGGCTCCTTAGATCTCAAAAACATACTTCACTCTCCGCATGCCGACAAAAGTTTACTTTCTGCCTATCAACTCATCAAAGATAATCATGCTTTTCTTGAGATTTACCCTGAAACCTTTTTTGTTAAGGATCGGGCCACTCGGAGGACCATTCTTCAAAACGAGAGTAGGGGTGGCTTGTTTCCTGTTTCTGGCCAACAAGATGCTCCCTCTCCACAAGTTCTAAGTGTGATCAAACCATCTACTTCACGGTGGCACAAGCGCTTAGGACATCCTGCATTACCGGTGGTTCAGATAATTCTTCGAGATTTTAGTCTTCCTGTGTCCAATAAACAAGATCATTTGCTGGTTTGTGATGCTTGTCAGATGGCCAAGAGCCATCAACTTTCATATCCCAAGTCTTTTAGTGTGTCAAAAGCTCCTTTAAAGCTTATTTTTTCAGATGTATGGGGTCCTGGACCGTCTCTGTAGGCAGACAAAAATATTATGTGAGCTTTATTGATGATTTTAGCAAGTTTAGTTGGATTTATTTGCTCAAAAATAAGTCTGACGTGTTTGAGAAATTTCATCTCTTTCAAGAACATGTTGAACGTCTCTTTGATCAAAAAATTCTTGTTATGCAAACGGATTGGGGGG
>NW_025240709.1:0-3520 GCF_018294505.1 Triticum aestivum
ATTGACTTCGATGAAACATTTGCTCCTGTGGCTAGGCTTGAAGCTATTGGGATACTGCTAGCCTATGCAAATCATCACAACATCCTGCTATATCAAATGGATGTGAAGAGTGCTTTTCTCAACGGCAAGATTGAAGAAGAAGTATACGTCGCTCAACCACCTGGCTTTGAAGATCCAAAACATCCTGATATGGTGTACAAGCTAAACAAAGCATTGTATGGCCTCAAACAAGCTCCTCGCACTTGGTATGATACGATCAAAGACTTCCTGAAGAGCAAAGGCTTCAAACCTGGATCCCTCGATCCCACACGCTTCACGAAGACATATGATGGTGAACTGTTTGTGTGTCAAATCTATGTGGATGATATTATCTTCGGTTGCACGAATCAGAAATACAGTGATGAGTTTGGATACATGATGCAAGAGCAATATCAGATGTCCATGATGGGTGATCTGAAGTTCTTCCTTGGTCTTCAAATTCGTCAGCAAAGGAATGGCATCTTCATATCTCAAGAAAAATACCTCAAAGATTGCCTGAAGAAGTTCGGAATGCAAGATTGCAAAGGTTACACGACGCCAATGCCAGCCAAACACCATCTGGGTCCCAATGACAATGGTAAAGAGTTCGATCAAAAGGTATACCGCTCCATGATTGGTTCTTTACTTTACCTATGTGCATCTAGGCCAGATATTATGCTTAGTGTTTGCATGTGTGCTTGATTCCAAGCGGTACCAAAGGAATCACATCACTTAGCTGTGAAGCGAATTCTTCGATATTTGGCTTACACCCCAACACTAGGATTATGGTATCCAAAGGGCTCAGAATTTGATCTGCTTGGATTCTCGGATGCTGATTATGCTGGTGACAAGGTGGATCGCAAGTCTACATCAGGCACATGTCACTTTCTGGGACGATCACTTGTCTGTTGGTCTTCAAAGAAGCAAAACTGTGTATCACTCTCAACTGCTGAATCTGAATACATTGCTGCTGGATCTTGCTGCGCTCAGCTTCTATGGATGAAGCAAACTCTCAAGGACTATGGCATCAATCTGAAACAAGTACCTCTCTTCTGCAACAATGAAAGCGCCATCAAGATTGCCAACAACCCAGTCCAGCACTCGAATACAAAGCACATTGAAATTCGTCATCACTTCCTCAGAGATCATGTCATGAAGAAAGATATTGATATCATTCACGTCAACACTGAAGAGCAATTGGCAAATATCTTCACAAAGCCCTTGGATGAGAAAAGGTTTTGCAAGTTACGGTGTGAGCTAAATATCTTGGAATCCTCAAATGTCCTGTGATCAGGCACACATCCTAACACTTATGCATGTTGATGACTTAGATGTGCAACACACGAAGTAAAGTATATCTTCAATCAATGAAGACTTACATTCTGAGTGTGAATACATTAACGTGGAATTTGACTTCGGAGCGTCACGATAATTGTGCGTCGTGTCTGGGTCTAATACTTCCTATACGGTGGGTAACGCCACCACCAAATTTTTCTGTTTGAAGTGTTTCACTCATGGCGTTACATTTGCTATGTCTTCACATTTGATTTGTCTTCAATTTCTACCTGCTTTCATGATTATCTTCACTATGTTGATTTGATTATCTCATGATATATACCTTTTAGTGTTCTGTCCTCTACAGCATTCACTTATAGCTATGTCTTCCTTGTTGGAATCTTTTGAACTAAGTGAATGTGATCGGACCCTAATCTCTCTATGCTTTCTATCTCAAACTCTATTTGTCCAAATCATATGCATTCTATTGAAACTGTCGAATGTCTTCTCTGCATCCTTGTCAGCAGAAGACACAGAGACAAACAATAAGTCTATTTTAAATGCTCTATCCTTATTGCCTGAAATCCGGAGAAGCCGGAACGACCATCCGACAAACCTGGCGGGCGTGGGAACGTGAGACAACTCTGAGTATGTTGCATGCTTGCCACGTGCCCCTTAGATGTGAACCGCCAGGGGCACCTACGTAATTGCGATGTGCCGCACACTTCCTTATAAATACATGTCCCCTGCAGTAAAGAAAACCTTCTTCCACCTCTCCACCTCGTCAAAACCCTAGCGCCATCACTAGCTCTCGACGACGCCGGCGACGAAGCGCTTAGCTGCCGCGACTTCTCCGACGCCGTCCTCACGCCGGCCACGGACATCGTCCTCTCCGCCGTCGCCGTAGGTGTCCTCCGTCGCCAAGTTAGGGCATGGTGGATTGAACTGCTCGGTCTCCTACTCTTCCCATCTAGCAGTTCTTCGCGTGGTAAGTACAACTCTATTTTTACCGTCTTTTTGATCCTCAAAGATTCATCCTGTTTACCAAAATAGGTTTCTGCCTATACAATGTTAGATCTATCCTGTCTGCATCTCATACTGCCTAGTATATTCACTTAAGCTTCATATCTAGTTAGATTCCTCACTTGTTATTCGCGGATTCGTACAAATCTGGAACCAACTCTCAACATATAAGTGAATGTCTTCGCATCATGAGGTCAATGTCTTCAAACTGATTTATCTTCAAAATCTTGTGAGAATGCATATGACCTCTTCCCTTTCCCTTGCATCTCTAATGCTGTCACAGGTACATGTCCGTGGGAGAATCCCTTGGTTCTCATAGTCTGCATCGTCTGCAGAATTCTTACAGCATCACATTAACTCCCCCGAAGCCAGTTCCTATTTGTCCAGCAAGCGAAAGCCTTTGAAGCCTTTGAACATGTTGAAGCCATTCAGTTTGAAGTTCATGGCTGCAGAGAAATCAGTAAGGTAGAGTGGCAGACAGCGACGTGGGGGAACATCAAGAGATTTGCCTGATGACCTCTCAGAGCTTTACAAGACAGATCCTGAAGAGGATTATAATCAGCGCAAGACTCGAATCCAGTGAATTCGAAGATATTGGGCAGAACAGTGGTACAAGCACAGATTCATGACCCAGGAATATGCAGAGAAAAATGCCATCAAGCGACCATGGGGAGATATTTTGTACAGAAATCTTCCACCCAGGTCCAGAGCTGTAGCCATTGAGCAAGGCTTCTATCCTTGCATGGTCCGTGGGCCACAACCAGCTGATGCAGACCCATCATCTTTACTCTGGTGTCACGAAGACAATCTGTTCAAACGCAACTTTCAGTTTGCGAAGAACTCAGCCAAGGAGAACAAGAAATCTTGGGGGTTAGACTTCAACCTTGGTCCCTCCGCGCCTCGTGCCGATGGCACACGCGAAGCTGAACAAAATCTAGTTGGGCCCTTCTATGACTTGGAAGGTCTCATTACTCATATCAAGGTTCAAGGGGCAGATGTGGATCGACCTGCAGATGATGCTGATTCTGATGAAGCCCCTGCTCCCACTCCAAAACTGCAGAAGCAGAAGAAGACTAAAGCTTCAAGGTCAGCTGCTCCTCCTAAAGTTTCACATGCGAAGCCACTGGCCACTGCACCTCCTGAAGACAGTGTGCAGTCTGAAGATCTATCACGTATCTCCAAGAAGACGGAGAAGAAAAAGAAA
>NW_025240710.1:0-756 GCF_018294505.1 Triticum aestivum
TGCGTGAGGCCGCAAAGTGATATGAGGTGTTACATGCTAGATCGATGTGGCATTGAGTCGGGGTCCTGACAGCTTTGGTATCGCTGTCAGGACCCCGATCCTAAGTCACACCTATCTAGCATGTAACACATTATATCACTTTGCGGTCTCACGCACGGTATTCCCACGGGTGCCACCTTACCTGGTCCGGGACCGTTTGCGCCTTTTGGCTCACGTATATGATAGTGTCGCTAGCATCCATGTGACCAAGAACCCGGGCTGACATGGCTAGTCGTGAACCCAAAGTGGCACTAACTTACCGGGACAGGCATCCATGACCCAGCATCGAACGTGTCGGTCATCAGCGAGTGAATCCAGGCTGTAGCACTGGGCTAGCAGGACTCCGGTGAACCGGGCTGTAGCGGGCTAACAGGACTCCGGTATTCATCGCGTGACATTTCCCCGAAGGGACAGACACAGGAACGAAGAAGGACACATGCCGGCCAGCCTAAGTGTTCCGGAGCAGTAGCAAGCTACCATGGCTCAGTGGAAGCACTAGGAGACATTTCCCGGTAAGAGAGGCTACTAAGGATAAACAACTAGATAGCCAGATCCCACACATACCAAGCATTTCAATAACATACACACAATATGCTCGATATGTGCAAATACAACATGGCATCACAACATGACTCTACGACTCAAGTATTTATTCAATAGGCTCCGAGGAGCGAGATATTACAAACATAGGTCTCATGACCCAACATTCAGAGCATA
>NW_025240710.1:2024-3519 GCF_018294505.1 Triticum aestivum
TTACATCAGAACTAACTACATATGCATCATTATCAACCAAGGGGATGGTGGGGTTTAACTGCAGCAAGCCAGCTTTGACACGGTGGCTATCCTGAACTACGACTGCAAGTAACTCTTTTGAGGTGGCGCACACGAGTCCACATATTCACCATATCAATACACCACTATGGATCCGCTCCCGTCTCCCTACGAGAACGCCATCCATAGCACTCACGCTTATCTTGCGTATTTTAGAGTATCCACTTTCACTTGTCTATGAACTATGCAAGGGGTCCAAGTTTCCATATCCAAGGAATCCGGCTATTCGAATAGATAATGATAACCCTGCAGGGGTGTACTTCTTCACACACGCTTTCGCCACTTATCGCCCTGTACACGTCATGTACCTCGGCAACCTTCAAGCGGAAGCCGGGCGAGGGAGTCGGCCACGACCTGACTAACCGAACAAGTCTCTAGTCCAGGTTTATCACCTATTCGGGTTCCATCCGCAAGGAGATCCGGCCGGGGTGTCACTCACGGCCCCAAACGATGTGAGCAGGGTTCCCAAGCCCACCATCCGGGTGCCACTTGGTACACCGTGCCACTGTGCCTAGTCTGTCCCAAGCCCACCTGTACCGGGTGCCACTTGGTAGACTACTAACACTACCTACAAACACCAGAAACTAGTTCCAACTCCTGGACAGAGATCAGGTTGATTAATAAGTCGAGAGAGCTTGGAGCGCCCGGAGCCCAATGTGTGGTAGTAACTGATCATGGATCACAAACACAGAACTCAGTTCCTGAGGACGGCTGCAATGAGACAACCCACCATGTACTCCTACATGGCCTCTCACCGCTACCTTTACCAAATCGTGTTCACACACTTAGCTCTCAATGGTAGGACATGTTCACACACCTCTGATTCATCCCCGATGAATCCGACCTGACTCAACTCTAAGCAGTAGCAGGCATGACAAACAAACATGAATGAGTAGGCACAATAGGGCTCAAACAACTCCTACTCATGCTAGTCGGTTTCATCTATTTACTGTGGCAATGACAGGTCATGCAGAGGATAAAGGGGTTCAACTACCGCAGCAAGTAACAGATGAATCGTTGTTGTCCTAATGCAGTAAAAGAGAGCAGGAGCGAGAGAGTGGGATTTTATCGGAATGAACAAGGGGGTTTTGCTTGCCTGGCACTTCTGAAGATAATATAGTTCTTCATCGGTGTCATCGATCACATCGCCGGTACACGTCTATCGAGAGGGGACAATTACCGGCAAACAAGGAAGAACACAATCAATGCAATGCGACAATATGATGCATGTGTGACATGGCAATATGATGTGATTTGAGCTAATGCAACTAGCAGCAAGTTAAATGGAGTTGGTTTGAACCCTAGGTTCAAATTCAAACTCCACATGTGATTATTTAAATGCCATTTAATTGAATTGTCCTAAACAGCAGCTATAAGTTGTTCTAACATGCATGAAAATGGTACAGATGGATAGATT
>NW_025240711.1:0-3519 GCF_018294505.1 Triticum aestivum
TGAAGGAAATATGCCCTAGAGGCAATAATAAAGTTATTATTTATTTCCTTATATCATGATAAATGTTTATTATTCATGCTAGAATTGTATTAACCGGAAACATAATACATGTGTGAATACATAGACAAACAGAGTGTCACTAGTATGCCTCTACTTGACTAGCTCGTTAATCAAAGATGGTTATGTTTCCTAACCATGAACAAGGAGTTGTTATTTGATTAACGGGATCACATCATTAGGTGAATGATCTGATTGACATGACCCATTCCATTAGCTTAGCACCCGATCGTTTAGTATGTTGCTATTGCTTTCTTCATGACTTATACATGTTCCTATGACTATGAGATTATGCAACTCCCGTTTGCCGGAGGAACACTTTGTGTGCTACCAAACGTCACAATGTAACTGGGTGATTATAAAGGAGCTCTACAGGTGTCTCCAAAGGTACATGTTGGGTTGGCGTATTTCGAGATTAGGATTTGTCACTCCGATTGTTAGAGAGGTATCTCTGGGCCCTCTCGGTAATACACATCACATAAGCCTTGCAAGCATTGCAACTAATGAGTTAGTTGTGAGATGATGTATTACGGAACGAGTAAAGAGACTTGCCGGTAACGAGATTGAACTAGGTATTGAGATACCGACGATCGAATCTCGGGCAAGTAACATACCGATGACAAAGGGAACAACGTATGTTGTTATGCGGTCTGACCTATAAAGATCTTCGTAGAATATGTGGGAGCCAATATAAGCATCCAGGTTCCGCTATTGGTTATTGACTGGAGACGTGTCTCGGTCATGTCTACATTGTTCTCGAACCCGTAGGGTCCGCACGCTTAAGGTTTCGATGACAGTTATATTATGAGTTTATGAGTTTTGATGTACCAAAGGAGTTCGGAGTCCCGGATGAGATCGGGGACATAACGAGGAGTCTCGAAATGGTCGAGACGTAAAGATCGATATATTGGACGACTATATTCGGACATCGGAAAGGTTCCAAGTGGTTCGGGTATTTTTCGGAGTACCGGGGAGTTACGGGAATACGGGAGAAGAAGTATATGGGCCTTATTGGGCTTTAGGGGAGAGGGAGAGGCATGCTGGGCTCCCCCCCCAAGGCCTAGTCCGAATTGGACTAGGGGGAGGTGTTGCGCCCCCTCCTTCCTTCTCTTCCCTCTTCCCCTTCCTTGTCTCCTACTCCTACTACATGGAAGGACTCCTAGTTGGACTAGGAAAGGGGGAATCCTACTCCCGGTGGGAGTAGGACTCCCCTAGGGCGTGCCATAGAGAGGGCCGGCCCTCCCCTCCTCCACTCCTTTATATACGGGGGCAGGGGGCACCCCATAGACACACAAGTTGATCCTCGTGATCGTTTTCTTAGCCGTGTGCGGTGCCTCCCTCCACCATAATTCTCGATAATATTGTAGTGGTGCTTAGGCGAAGCCCTGCGACGGTAGAACATCAAGATCGTCACCACGCCGTCGTGCTGACGAAACTCTTCCCCGACACTTTGCTGGATCGGAGTCCGAGGATCGTCATCGAGCTCAACGTGTACTAGAACTCGGAGGTGCCGTAGTTTCGGTGCTTGATCGGTCGGGCCGTGAAGACGTACGACTACATCAACCGCGTTGTCATAACGCTTTCGCTATCGGTCTACGAGGGTACGTAGACAACACTCTCCCCTCCCGTTGCTATGCATCACCATGATCTTGCGTGTGCGTAGGAAATTTTTGAAATTACTACGTCCCCAACAGTGGTATCAGAGCCTAGGTTTTATGTGTTGATGTTATATGCACGAGTAGAACACAAGTGAGTTGTGGGCGATATAAGTCATACTGCTTACCAGCATGTCATAGTTTGGTTTAGCGGTATTGTTGGATGAAACGGCCCGGACCGACATTACGTGTACGCTTACCGAGACTGGTTCTACCGACGTGCTTTGCACACAGGTGACTGGCGGGTGTCAGTTTCTCCAACTTTAGTTGAACCGAGTGTGGCTATGCCCGGTCCTTGCGAAGGTTAAAACAGCACCAGCTTGACAAACTATCGTTGTGATTTTTGATGCGTAGGTAAGAACGGTTCTTGCTAAGCCCGTAGCAGCCACGTAAAACTTGCAACAACGAAGTAGAGGACGCCTAACTTGTTTTTGCAGGGCATGTTGTGATGTGATATGGTCAAGACGTGATGAGATATAAGTGGCTGTATGAGATGATCATGTTTTGTTGAAGTTATCGGCAACTGGCAAAAGCCTTATGGTTGTCTCTTTATTGCATAAGATGCAAGCGCCAAATAATTGCTTTACTTTATCGCTATGCGATAGCAATAGTTGCAAGAGCAATAGTTGGCGAGACGACCGTGTGACGACACATTGATATAGATCAAGATGATGGAGATCATGGTGTCATGCCGGTGACGATAGATATCATGACAGTACTTTGGAGATGGAGATCAAAGGCGCAAGATGATGATGGCCATATCATGTCACATATTTTGATTGCATATGATGTTTATCTTTTATACATCTTATTTTGCTTAGTTTGACGGTAGCATTTTAAGATGGTCTCTCACTAATTATCAAGAAGTGTTCTCCCTGGGTATGCACCATTGCGAAAGTTCTTCATGCTGAGACACCACGTGATGATCGGGTGTGATAGGCTCTACGTTCAAATACAACGGGTGCAAAACAGTTGCACACGCGGAATACTCAGGTTATACTTGACGAGCCAAGCATATACAGATATGGCCTCGGAACACGGAGACCGAAAGATCGAGCATGAATCATATAGTAGATATGATCAACATAGTGATGTTCACCAATGAAACTACTCCATCTCACGTGATGATCGGACATGGTTTAGTTGATTTGGATCACGTGATCACTTAAAGGATTAGAGGGATGTCTAAGTGAGAGTTCTTAAGTAATATGATTAAATTGAACTTAAATTTATCATGAACTTAGTCCTGGTAGTATTTTGCAAATCATGTTGTAGATCAATAGCTCGCGTTGTTGCTTCCTTGTGTTTATTTTGATATGTTCCTAGAGAAAATTGTGTTGAAAGATGTTAGTAGCAATGATGCGGATTGGATCTGTGATCTGAGGTTTATCCTCATTGCTGCACAGAAGAATTATGTCCTTGATGCACCGCTAGGTGACAGACCTATTGCAGGAGCAGATGCAGACGTTATGAACGTTTGGCTAGCTCAATATGATGACTACTTGATAGTTTAGTGCACCATGCTTAACGGCTTAGAATCGGGACTTCAAAGACATTTTGAACGTCATGGACCATATGAGATGTTCCAGGAGTTGAAGTTAATATTTCAAGCAAATACCCGAGTTGAGAGATATGAAGTCTCCAACAAGTTCTATAGCTAAAAGATGGAGGAGAATCGCTCAAGCAGTGAGCATGTGCTCAGATTGTCTGGGTACTACAATCGCTTGAATCAAGTGGGAGTTAATCTTCCAGATAAAATAGTGATTGAAAGAATTCTCTAGTCACCATCACCAAGTTAGTAGAACTT
>NW_025240712.1:0-3518 GCF_018294505.1 Triticum aestivum
CTTACATGGAAATGGCGCCTGCTAGGCGTAAGCCAGCTGATGACAACGAATTATAGACCGCCTTACGAGTCGTTGGATTGGGCGCTGTACAGCCGTCCGTCTTGCTATGCTTCCAACCGCAGGATCAGGCGGCACGACTCAACTCCCTTGTCGGCACCACAACAGCTCCCATGGCAGCACCGATGGCGTCCAGTGATGCTTCATTGCAACCTCGCCGGAGCTCCAACGACCGCCACGACGCTTAATTGCAACCTCGCCGGAGCTCCAACAGCAACCACGGCGATTCATTGCAACCTCGCCGGAGCTCCAACAACTACCAAGACGCTTCATTGCAACCTCGCCGGAGCTCCAATGACCACCGCGACGCTTCACTGCAGCTTCAACGACGCTTCATTGCTACCTCGGCGGAGCTTCAACAACCGCCGCGGCGCTCCACTGCAGCTCCGGGGCGCTTCATTGCAGCCCTGCCAGCGCTTCAATGCAGCACCGACGACCCGCCAACACCGGCACAGTGGTACTCCACCACCGCACACGATGGGAGCCGGCGAAGCTTCACTGCAGCATAACTCGACGGCGACGGGGTGCTGCGATGAATCACACGGCGGCGACAGAGATGCTGCGACACAGCTCGCGGTGGCGACGGAGCTCTGGCCGCCCGATGTTGCGATGTTCCTCTCCTCAGCCTCCCATTGCAGCATGTGCGGCGAGTGGACGCCCACCTCCGACACCGTTGTCGTCTGCAGCTCCGGTGGTCAGTACCAAGCCCCGCGGGATCTCGCGCCGCCGCCCACAACATGCGCACCATCGCTCCCCCCGCAGCTACGGCTCCTCGTCGAGTGGCAGCCATCGCAGCGCAGCGGCGCCCCTTGTAGCAGCAGCAGCTTACCGACCGGGGGCTGGGAGAGGTGAGGGACAGAGGCGGATGCGCTCAGGAAGAGAAGAGAGCAAGGCTGCAGGGGGAATTGGGAGAGAGGGGATCGGGTGTCCAGAGGAAGAGGAGGACTTGGTCCAGGAAAAGGATAAGGTTGAGGGGCGGTGCATCGTTTCGACCGAACACGTGTCGATCTATCGAGGCGACTTACAGAAACGAGAAATCAGCCGGCTTAAACAAAGCGTTTTCCCATGGAAATTGGTCTTGGGTTACAAAAACTGCACCTATCCAGCTTCAATTCTCCCGTATAAGTAAAAAAAAATTGTTTCATAGGCTTGGAAAACATGCACGTGGGGGCTGCCCTACGACTTCCTACTGTACGCACTGCCGCCGCCGCCGCCGTCGTTGCGATGTGAAGATCTCACGCAGCTCCCGCTCCATAGGTTACAGAAGGTCACCTGGCAAGATAGCAGGCACTATAGAAGGAAGAAAGCATGATGCAGACGAAGGGGGGAAGAGCAACATGAGTGCGATGGGCAGCAGGATCCTTGGCGGGCTGGAACATTGCAGATGTGATCTGACGAAGAAATTTGGGAATAGTTCTTCCTTCATTGCCTAAGTTAGAGGTATGGCTCATGATTGGTCACGGGTAGTGAATGGGATCCACTATGACCTCCCAGCCTCCCTGTCCCCAAAGTAATTGCTCATTGGATACATTCAGATCACACCCCAACAACGATTTGAGTTGATCTTCCTTCAATCCTCACCCACTCTGCAGACAAGTAAATCTGTATCGTTATATTCCTCCTATGTGCTTCAACCTGTTGTATTCATCGCAGAGGCCCCATAGATTTGCTTGATATCCTGCCCCCCAAAAAGGTACGTCATCAGTAAAATCTCATCAAGCCAGAAAAATTGGTTCTGGGCATGTATATGGTTAGATCTTTCTAATTATTGTGGGAATTTTTCTTAAGGTATGCCTACGCGTGTATGTGCAGTCTCATCAAGAGAAAGTTGCAACTGTTCCATGAGGTAATTGTTCACATTATTTCGTCTCAACTAGAATGCATGATTTGGTTACTCTCAGTCTCTCAATCATTGTATGTAATAGAAACTTCTCAATCATTATCCAATTTCTATTAGCTAGCACATGGAACGATCATGTCATTTGGCTAAGGCTGCAATTGTACTTGCAGAAAGCTCAGGTTTTGATTAAGTAGAGCACTCTGCAAGGCGGGTAAAAATCTTGCTTCCTTTCTCAGGTATCTACCGACCAGCGTGACTCGACTGTGCAGACAGGTCACTGAATCCAAAATCAGGTACAAACCCTCCTCTACATAGTTTATTTTGGTGTGAAGTTATCGAAGACACAGACTGCTGCCCGCAAAAAAAGAGGGCATACTGGCGCCTAAAATATTGGGAAACATATGCAGCCGTAGAGGTTGAGGAGGACGATTGCAGCATGCACCCCGCATGGCTGGAGTACGTGGACATCGATCCAGTATGGCTGCATGTTTACCGGTCAATTAATGATTTGATGGCTTCAGAAAAAAATCTTTGAAAAACAGGCCGACATGAGATGTGTAGTGTACATGCACGTGTATGTAAGGGAATTTCAGTGACGCGAGGACGCAAGCAACTGAACGCTGTACATACAATGTCTTCATAGTTTGTGTCATACTCTCAGGTCGTATGTTGCACACGATCCAAGCAGCCTCACCGAGGATAACACTCCCGACCATACATTCCACCCAACACATCAAAATATACTGACCTACCTACTATGTCGTCATGCAAATAATAAATAAATTTATGGTACTTAAGTTGAATACTGAACTAGAGGCCTTCATATTCATGTCGAGGGTGTACATTATTAGTCACATGGAAGAAAGGGAGCATCTCTGGTATAAATTTTAGTTAGTATATATACATATGAATGCTATATATATATCTCTTCTGTTTATCAGAAGGAAGGAAAGTGCTGATATAATTGCATGGTAGCTAGGATTGTTTTGTTCAGGAATATCTTTTATGATCAATTTTATCCTTGTAACTTTACTAATTTTATTTCTATTTCCCTACTTTTTCAAGAGATGGACAAGGTAACTGCATTTGCATGGTCTGCATTGCAAGCTTTAAATAAGCCTACACAAGTGTCTTTTTTTTAGAAAAGGAGGATGACCCCCGGCCTCTGCATCTAGGCGATGCATACGGCCACTTTATTAATTATTCTCACAAGACCTTACGAAGTCATACAACAGCAAGACTAAAGCCGCGGTCTAAGCAACAAACTGTCGCTACACCTATCCCGTTGATGAAGGGGCGCAGATAGCCTGAGCCTAATACCAAACAGACATCGCAGCCAAGCCTAACATCTAAGACCTGAGACCCCAACCTAGCCACTTGTCGGGTCTGGGGCACACACTGGTCCGGCGCGCTCTCAAAGGCCGCCGCTGCCAACTGCCACCGCTCCCTCTTCAGAACTGTACTGATGCATCAACCTTGCTCGGTCCAGCTATCGTCGACGCCACCACGGCGCCCAACGGCACCTCATCCCTGCGCGCAAACAGTTGTACACGTCGCGGTCGCCACTAATACACCTCAGCGCCATGCTGCCACGTACCACCAGCCGACACAGCTTGAAGCC
>NW_025240713.1:0-3518 GCF_018294505.1 Triticum aestivum
ATGCGCTTTTCTATCAATTGCTCGACAGTAATTTGTTCACCCACCGTAATACTTATGCTATCTTGAGAGAAGCCTCTAGTGAAACCTATGGCCCCCGGGTCTATCTCTTATCATATTTGCTTTCAATCTACTTTTATTTGCATCTTTACTTTTTGCATCTATCTTATAAAATACCAAAAATATATTTATCTTATCTTACTATCTTTATTAGATCTCACTTTCGCAAGTGGTCGTGAAGGAATTCACAACCCCTTTATTCCGTTGGTTGTGAGTTCTCAGTTTGTTTGTGTAGGTGCGTGGGACTTTTGAGGAGCCTCCTACTAGATTGATACCTTGGTTCTCAAAAACTGAGGGAAATACTTACGCTAGTATTGCTGCATCACCCTCTCCTCTTCGAGGAAAACCAACGCAAGCTCAAGACGTAGCAAGAAGGATTTCTGGCGCCGTTGTCGGGGAGTGTAGCGCTTTTGGTGAGTGGAACTTGGTAAGGAAACATTTATATAGTGTGCTGAAATTTTCTATTACTTGTCACCATGGAAACTAATCCTTTGAGGGGCTTGTTTGGGGTATCTTCACCACAACTATAAGAGCAAAGAGTTGCTCCTTAACCTACTGTACTTTATGAAACTATTCACTTTGAGATTCCTTCGGGTATGATAGAAAAACTGCTAGCTAATCCATTTGCAGGAGATGGAACATTGCATCCCGATTTACACCTTATCTTTGTGGATGAAGTTTGTGGATTATTTAAGCTTGCAGGTATTCCCGATGATATTGTCAAAAGGAAGATCTTCCCTTTATATTTGAAGGGAGATGCATTGATATGGTATAGGCTATGTGATGATACGAGATCTTGGAATTATAAGCGATTGAAGTTGGAATTTCATCAGAAGTTCTATCCTATGCATCTTGTTCATAGTGATCGTAATTACATATATAATTTCTGGCCTCGCGAAGGAGAAAGCATCGCTCAAGCTTGGGGGAGGCTTAAGTCAATGTTATATTCATGCCCCAATCATGAGCTCTCTCGGGAAATGATTATTCAGAATTTTTATGCTCGGCTTTCTCTTGATAATCGCAACCTGCTCGATACTTCCTGTGCTGGTTCTTATATGCTGAAGACTATTGATTTCAAATGGGACTTATTGGAAAGAATTAAACGCAACTCTGAAGATTGGGGTTCCGACGATGGTAAGTTGTCAGGTATGACACCTAAGTTCGATTGTGTTAAATCTTTTCTGGATACCGATGCTTTTCGTGGATTTAGCGCTAAGTATGGACTTGACTCTGAGATAGTAGCTACTTTTTGTGAAACTTTTGCTACTCATGTTGATATCCCTAAACAGAAGTGGTTTAAATATAATCCTCCTGTTGAAGTGAAAGTAGTTGCACCTATTACAGTCGAAGAAAAGACTATTACCTATAGTGATCCTATTGTTCCTACTGCTTATGTTGAAAAACCTTCTTTTCCTGTTAGGATAAAAGATCATGCTAAAGCTTCGACTGTTGTTTGTAAGAGTAATACTAGGACTTATACAACTCCTGAGAAAATTAATGTTGAACCTGGTATTGCTATGATTAAAGATCTCTTGGATGAGGACTTAGATGGGCATGTTATTTCTTTCTTGGGTGAGACTGCTAATATTGCTAGACCTGATACTAAGACACGTAGACCTGCTGTAGGCATGCCTGTTATTTCCGTTAAAATAGGAGATCATTGTTATCACGGCTTATGTGATATGGGTGCTAGTGCTAGTGCGATACCTTATGATCTTTATAAAGAAATTATGCACGACATTGCACCCGTTGAATTAGAAGATATTGATGTTACTATTAAGCTTGCTAATAGGGATACCATTAAACCTATTGGGATTGTTAGAGATGTTGAAATTTTGTGTGGGAAGGTTAAATACCTAGCTAATTTTATTGTTCTTGCTTCCCACAAGATGATTTTTGTCCCATTATTTTTGGTAGACCCTTCTTGAATACTGCTAGTGCTAAGATTAATTGTGAAAGGAATATTGTCACTGTTGGCATAGATGGTATGTCTCATGAGTTTAATTTTGCTAAGTTTAGTAGACAACCTCGTGAAAGGGAACCACCTAGTAAGGATGAAATTATTGGTCTTTCTTCCATTGTTGTTCCTCCAACTGACCCTTTAGAACAGTATTTGCTAGACCATGAAAACGATATGTTTATGAAGGAAAGGGAGGAAATAGATGAAGTGTTCCTTAAACAGGAACATATGCTAAAACATAACCTTCCCGTTGAAATTCTTGGGGATCCCCCTCCACCCCAGGGTGATCCCGTGTTTGAACTCAAACCATTACCTGATAATCTTAAGTATGCTTATCTTGATGAAAAAGAAATATATCCTATTATTATTAGTGCTAATCTTTCAGAGAAAGAAGAAGAAAGATTATTGAAAACTCTAAAGAAGCACCGAGCTGCTATTGGATATACTTTGGATGATCTTAAGGGCATTAGTCCCACATTATGTCAACACAAAATTTCAGTGGAGAAAGATGCCAAACCAGTTAGAGATCCTCAAAGACGATTAAATCCCAAGATCAAGGAAGTGGTAAGAAAGGAGATACTAAAGCTCCTTGAGGAAGGTATTATTTACCCCGTTGCTCATAGTGAATGGGTAAGCCCTGTCCATTGTGTCCCTAAAAGGGGAGGTATTACCGTTGTTCCCAATGATAAAGATGAATTGATCCCGCAAAGAATTATTACAGGTTATAGGATGGTAATTGATTTCCGTAAGTTAAATAAAGCTACTAAGAAAGATTAGTACCCTTTACCTTTTATTGATCAAATGCTAGAAAGGCTATCCAAACACACTCATTTCTGCTTTCTAGATGGTTATTCTGGCTTCTCTCAGATACCTGTGTCAGTAAAGGATCAATCTAAAACTACTTTTACTTGCCCTTTTGGTACTTTTGCTTATAGATGTATGCCTTTTGGTTTATGTAATGCACATGCTACCTTTCAAAGATGCATGATGGCTATATTCTCAGATTTTTGTGAAAAGATTTGTGAGGTATTCATGGATGATTTTTCCGTCTATGGATCCTCTTTTGATGATTGTTTGAGCAACCTTGATCGAGTTTTGCAGAGATGCGAAGACACTAGTCTCGTCCTGGATTGAGAAAAGTGTCACTTTATGGTTAATGAAGGCATTGTCTTGGGGCACAAGATCTCCGAGAGAGGTATTGAAGTTGATAAAGCCAAAGTTGATGCTATTGAAAAGATGCCATGTCCCAAGGACATAAAAGGTATAAGAAGTTTCCTTGGTCATGCCCGTTTTTATAGGAGGTTCATTAAGAACTTTTCTAAAATATCTAGGCCTCTGACTAATTTATTGGAAAAAGATATTCCTTTTGTCTTTGATGATGATTGTGTAGAAGCATTTGAAACACTTAAGAAAGCTTTGATCACTGCACCTATTGTTCAGCCACCTAATTGGAAGTTACCTTTTGAAATTATGTGCGATGCTAGTGATTATGCTATAGGTG
>NW_025240714.1:0-3518 GCF_018294505.1 Triticum aestivum
CTGTCTCCTTCGACCCCGACACCATGTCTTTCTCCTTCACGCTTTAGCTCAGTAACTGCCGGGCTGCCAAGGGTGAGATCCAGGTGCGGGCTATGGCACTGGACGACGGCTTCTTCCCTTGCTTCGATCTGCGCCATGATCTGCTGGTGCGGGAAAGCTGTCGCTCCCTCCTGTTCAAATTCTGGCCACAGGATGCATGTGGTCTCATGTGCCCGCGCACTTTGCCCCTTCTGCCTTCAGTTGACAACATGCACCCACCCAAGCCCGTCGTGCCGCATGGGCTGCTGCCCGCCGTTGGCCCACCCCTCTCCGTGGCGGGAGGGGTCGTTCTCCCCTCTGAAGCCTACTTCCCTGCGCACGCGCGGGTGCAGGCCCACCAGGTGCTGGCCACCAGGCCCATCTGCCCCAGGCCTCTCAGGCACGCGCCTGCCTTGGGTGATGGCCTGCTTGGCTGCGACCGGTCCCCTGTGGCCAACACCAACCTGCTGCACGGGGCGTGCTCTCGGCTCCCCGCTCACATCGCCACGTCCTTCTGCTCTTGCTGCACGCCACCACCAGAGCCGCGAGCTGAAGATCTCCGCCCCCTGCCCACGCTCCCGCTCTTCGATGCTCCGCCTATTACCTCTTGCACCATCTCCCACCATGCGTCGCCACTTGCAAATGACGCAGCTCATGCCGTCCTGGATCTAGGGATCGGTCCCCTCCCTCCCATCGGCGACCAGATCCCCCTTGAGGCCCCCGCCGACCCTGGCGCCGGCTCTACAGTCCAGGCTCTGGCCGTAGTTGAGCTGGATCAGCAGGCGCTAGCTGCTGGCTCCTCTGCTCAAGATCTGTCGGCGTCCCCCTCGGCTGCTCGCCGCAGCCCCCGCATCAGGCTGATATACGACGGGGAGCGCGTCGGCTCCGTCGAGCGTTCTTCCAAGCGCAAGGCCGCGGTCTCCGGCGCTAGCTCTGGTGGCGCTAGTCGTCGCCCCTCCTCCAGCGCCTCCCGCCGTAAGAAGACCAAGGTGAAGCCTGTTGCTGAACTGTTGGATCTTCAGTTTGGTGACACCCCCAAACCCTTGACCCGCGGCAAGCTCAAGCAGATAGCCAAGTGCTACGACCTCAACGTGGATGCCATCTTCGCTCAAGCTTCTTCCTCCTCGAACGGTGGTGCGGGCTGCTCTGGCTCTTCGGGCAGCGCCTCTGCTTCCATGGGTGCACATTCTGTTTCAGATGTTTGAGCTTCTCCTTGTTATGTCTATGCCCGATGCCACTCCGGTAGCTGTCGGCTTTAATTCTAGTCATGTGTACTCCTGCTTTAGTTTCATGTTTAGTCGTAGCCGCCATCCTGTGATAGCTTTTGTTGCTCAGTCTCTTGGTCTGCTTAGGTTTAAGCGTTATATGCATTTGGTCTGTACCCCGGATGTTAAGCTATTAAGATGTTATCTGAATCTTCATGGTTCCTTCTGTCACCCTGTGTTACCTACTTGCTACTTCATGCATCTAGTTTTGCTTTTCTTCTAGTTATGCACAGGCAGTTTTATCACCTTGATCCATGAAACTTCTTAACTGGAATGTACGAGGCCTAGGTGATGAGAACAAATGTGCATTGGTTCGTGATGTTCTAACCTCTTGTCGACCTAGCATTGTTTGTTTTCAGGAAACAAAGCTGGAAACTGCCCCAGTCTTGAAGTTGTGGAGTTTTCTTCCTCCCCACCTCAATAACCACGCGCTCATGCCTTCTGCCGGCTCCTCGGGGGGCCTCTTGGTCGCCTGGGACGCCTCTGCTCTCTCAGGACAGACTGTTGCAACCCACAGATACAATGTCACCATCAAGTTCTCATCAACGTCATCTGCTTCAGCCTTCGTGATCACTACAGTGTATGCTCCTTGCACTCAACACGAGAGACAACTTTTCTTTGATGAGTTGGTCAGCATCTCTGGCCTGCTATCTGAACCATGGGCTATCCTTGGCGACTTCAACATGTACCGGTTCGCCGAGGAAAAATCACGTGGTAGAGTTAACTGGGCGATGATGGAAACTTTTAATGGCTGGATCAGATCTCTTGGGCTTGACGACGTTGAAATTTGCAACCGCAGATACACCTGGTCAAACAAGCGTGCAGACCCAACCTTGGTTCGACTGGATAGTGTGCTCATTAATACTGGATGGCTGCTCTCCTTCCCCCGCACATCTGCTTCTGTCGTGCCTTCTGTCACCTCCGATCATGTGCCTATTCTGGTTCAGTTTGGTACCGTTCAAGCCAAGAGCAGTTTCTTCAGAATGGAGAACCAATGGCTGCTGATGGAGGACACGAGGTCCATCATTCTTAATAGTTGGCATCAAGGCACCAGACCAATCCACTCAGCTGCCTCTCTCATCAACCTCAAATTCAGACGGCTCCGTGCTGCCCTCAGACAGTGGAAGAGGAACCACGCAAGCTTGGACCTGCTATCCTCAAACAACAAGGTAGTGGTAGCCTACCTCGACGCAGTCGAGGAGCGGCGACCCCTATCTCAGCTTGAGCAGACCCTGAGGAAGTTTGCACAACAGAAGGCAGAACAGATTGTTCTATGGCAAACGGAATACTGGCAACGGAGGGCAAAACTACGTTGGTGTGTCTCCGGAGATGAGAATTGCAAATTTTTTCACGCTGCAGTCAATGGCCATGCTCAACGGAACAAGGTCAGGGTGCTCGTCAGGGATGGTATCGAATTTTTTGACGACCAGCAGAAGCTCAAGTTGGCAACTGACTATTTCTCTGATCTTCTGGGTCAACCTTCTCCCTCTATGCCCATAGTTCAGCTTAGCCAGCTATATGCACCAGAAGATCTTTCATGTTTGTAAAGGGAGTTCACCTGGGAGGAAGTTGTTGATGCTATCAACCACTCGCCGAACAACCACAGTCCTGGCCCAGACGGCTTTACCAACGAGTTCTATAAGGCTTTCCTTGGTGCCATCAAGGTGGATCTCCAGCTTTTCTTCTCTCAGCTTTATCAGAAACAGTTAAATCTCAAGGGTATAAACATGGCTCACATTTCTCTCCTGCCCAAAAAGGATACACCGCTTGAGCTAAAGGATTTCCGGCCAATCTCTATCGTTCAATGTCTGCCAAAGCTTGCTAGCAAAGTGTTAACTAGAAGGCTTCAAGTTCACATCCCTAACCTAGTTCACAGCTTGCAATCCGGTTTCATCAAAGGACATGCCATTGTGGAGAACTTTGCCATGGCTGCTGATATGATACAAACGGCTCATAAGAGAAAGCTACCTATGGTGGCCCTTAAGTTGGATTTTCAAAAAGCCTTTGACACGGTCAGCTGGCCCTGCCTCTTCAGCATCCTCTCTGCTAGAGGCTTTCCTCAACGCTGGATCTGTTGGATAGAATCACTACTTACTACTGCAACTTCAAAAGTTCTGCTGAATGGGGAGTTGGGAGACTCCTTCGCTACTAGGAGGGGTTTTCGGCAAGGCGATTCCATTTTACCATACCTCTTCATTCTTGTGGCTGATGTGCTGCAACGTTTATGCTGCTCAG
>NW_025240715.1:0-3518 GCF_018294505.1 Triticum aestivum
TGCACAAAAAACAACACCACGGTAATTCTGCTGAAAACATCGTCAGTATGGGTTAGTTCCATGCAAACCATACAAAAACCATATAATATTGTTGTAAACATGGCCTGAAACTTCATAAATTATAGATACGTCGGAGACATATCAACTGCACATATTGGCTTGGAAATAATAGAAAGGAAAAAAATAGCGGCCCGCTAGATTTGAAACTCTGAACCTCAATGCATACAACACAACACACTGACAAGTCGGCCAGGTATAATAACTTCGCTCAGGTTAACAATAAAAGAATAAATGAAAACAAAAGCTATGTTGTGTGCTCACACATGACGCATAATACAAAAGAAATAATTTTATTTGTGAACTCCGAACATCCATGTTATCTATAATTTTGAATAAAAAGAATCTTTAATTTACATTTATTCCTACTAGCTAGTGCAGTCTTAATTTTTTAACTTCATAACAATCTGAGTTAGTGTTGATTAATTCCTTGACTAGAATCAAAGGCTACTAGCTAGTTGCGGAAATGCGATGGGTGTACATATGCTCAACAAGGACAACTTCTCGTTGATTTGTTCGAAAATTATGCGCATTCATTCTAAGCTATATGTTCTTTTATCTGGATTTTAAAATATTAAAATTCAAATAAATAATTCATTCTAAAATCTATTTTCTTTTAACAAGATTATAAAATTTAATATTATATGAATTTAAACTAAATTTCGTTCTTTTGTCTGAAATAAGTTACATACATACATCATGAACTATATATTATTTTATGTAGAGTTTTTAAATTTAAATTATTGGAATTCAAATAAAAAATCATTGACTTGTCCAAAAAATGTGTACACTCATTCTGAACTATATTTCCTTTTATCTAGTTTCTTACTTGAAATTATTCAAATTCTACCAATTTTTTTGTTGATTTGTTAGAAAGAATTTACGTGCATCCATTCTGAACTCTATTTTCTTTTATAATGGTTTTAAATTTCAAATTATTTGAACTCAAAAAAATATTTTGTTGATTAGTCAAAACAATGTGTGCATTCATTCTGAAGTTTATTTCTTTTATCTAGTTTTTTTAATTTAAAAATATTTGAATTCAAACAAATATTTTGTTGGTTTGTTCGAAAGAATTTACATATATTCATTCTACAATATATTTTCTTTTTGAGATTTTAAAATTTAAAATTGTTCGAACTCAAACAAAGGTGGTTTGTGTGAAAATTTTACAATTTGCTGACCGTTTCACGAGTGAGCAAAATGTTTGCCATTTCAAAATTCAAGAAATTTCGTGCTAGTCTAGTACGGTTGGTTTGTTAGGTTTGGAAGTCCAAGTCGGCGTGTAGAACCTTCTATGTGTTGTTTGCATGATATAATAAAGCCTACATCCTAGTATTTGGCATAGATATATCTCTAGCTTGGTGGTTTGCACACATCAAGATGTAACAGAGGTTCCAGGTTCAAAACACCACAACACTCATTGTTTTGGTCCTCACAATCTTTCTGTGGCCCATCTATTGCAACCGCGTGAGGCCCTTTTTTGCGTAAATAAAAAAATGAGGTGCTTTTTGCAAATCTACCATATACCCGCCTCATATGAAGGTTTGCAGTAGCTAACAAAGGGCCCAGGCCACGCTGGTGTGCCATGTAGGCAGCCTATACGCATGCATACATGAATTGTGACTATATTTGCACACTCACGCAAGTTCGAGGACTGAAATCTTGTATTTTACCAGTTTCTGCACCAAACTGACCCTCACGCGCAAGTAGTAAGACTTCTAGTGTATTTACCTCTTTATTATACTAATAGATCTCACAAAGTTTTTTGTTAAATTTTCTGTGATTGAAGTTTTCAAGTTTTGGGTGAGATCACGATGGATGATGGATAAGGAGTGAAAAGAGCCTAAGCTTGGGGATGCCCATGGCACCCCAAGGTAATACTCAAGGAGAACCAGGCAACTAAGCTTGTGTAAGCCCCGGAAGACATCCCCTCTTTCTTCCAACGACCATTGGTAATTTTACTTGGAGCTATATTTTTATTCGTCACTTATCATGAGTTTTGCTTGGAGCGTCTTGTATTATATGAGTCTTTGCTTGTTTCTCTTTTTAGTTTATCATAATCATCCTTGTTGGACACACCTATTTAAGAGAGCCATAATGATGCTATGATTTGTTATAATTGCTCTGTGTGCTTCACTTATTATTTTTTTGAGCTATGGAATTGCTCTAGTGGTTCACTTTTATCTTTTTTAGCACGGTGATGCTTTAATTTTGAAGAAATATACTCTGATTCTTCACTTATTATTTTGGGAGATCAAAATTTTGAATAAATATGTGTGCTCTTGTTCTTCACTTAAATTTGTTTGAGATCTTGTTATAAGCAATAGTAATATATGAAACTAGTCCCAAAGTGATAGATATTCAAGAGGGATAATAAAAACTATCATGAAGATCATTGGATATTAAAACTTGATTCCTTGCAATAGTTTTGCGATATGGAGATATTAATATGTGAGTCATGTTGGTGAGTAATTATGCTTTAGTAAGAATATTGGTGTTAAGGTTTGTGATTCCCTATGCAAGCAAGGAAGTCAATAATTATGCAATGAAATTACATCCTACTTGTGGTGCACTATTCAGTGTTAGTTATGCTTAATGCTCATTTATGATCGTTTTCGTTTCTTGGTCGGTTGCTTCTCAATCTATTTGCTAGCCTTTCCTTGTACTAAGCGGAAATACTGCTTGTGCATCCAAACTCGTTAAACCAAACTGTGCCAAATGAGTCCACCATACCTACCTATATGTTGTACTTCCATGCCGTTCCAAGTAAATTTGTATGTGCCAACTCTAATTTTCAAAATGAATTTATCTTTTGTGTGCCCATACCGCCTCATGAAGCGGCTGGGAGTGGCCAATATTTTCCATGCTAGATGTGTTATTCTCAAGATGAGTGTGTATTCACTTGTCATTGCATGAGAGTGTGGCCGATAATAGCGATGCCTAGTCCCGAATTGAAAAAGAAAATTACTTTATGTTGTCAAATAATAAATTCCTTGGAAAGTGTTGGTATGGAAGGCATCTGTGGATATGGCTAACCATGGATTGTGAAAGAATGATGGAAAAAGGAATAAAATTTATTTTATGTTTGGGAACCGCCTATGATGTATCTAGGATGGAAAGTATTGGAAATTCTTGGACGTTTTCGTTGATGAGAAAAGCATGCCTCTCAAAAAATTTGTATCTCTCCATTTAAGCTTTGAGATCTGGCACCTCTACAAATCTCTGCTTCCCTCTGTAAAGGGCCTATCTATTTAGTTTTATGCAATGTTTATTTATTGGGTCTCCATCCTCTCTTATAGAAGCACCAATTAGGGAGCACTATGATCATACTTGTGCATTGGATGTAGCTAATATTCGAGTATGTTTTATGAATGGATCAATGATTGAGCATAGTGGGATAGAGATAGCCTTCTTCAGTGTTGATATTTCGAAAGACATGGTTGCTTGTTGATATGCTT
>NW_025240716.1:0-3518 GCF_018294505.1 Triticum aestivum
GCTCATCCTCCTAAGCCCCAAATATTCCATGGCCACGTATTTCGACCCGGACCGTCAGTCGAACATAGACTACACAAATGTCAAGAAGGTTCTTGATGATTTTCTCCCCGGCTACGTCAAATCTGGAGGCACCTTCACCAGGCCTATTCGTAAGTACGACAAGCACGTGTTCTCCCACAATACGACGTTCTGCTGCGTCAAGCAGCCGCCTGGCGGTCAGAAGGGTGCCTACTACGCCATCCATCACGTGCGGGCGATCGTACGGGACCATCATCAACTTCTGCTACCGAGTAAACTCAAAGATTGGGCCGCGAGCGTGTCGGCAATCCAGGACGCGGACATCAGACAAGAATTCTTTCGCATCCAGTCGGAGTTTGCGGAAATCATCCATCAAGATGTCCTTCGTACCTCGGGGCAGTTCTACCTCAGAAATCAACCGTCCAACAGTGACATCGACACAATGCTACAAATGCAGGCTGACAACGACCGTTATTTCATGACTTCCATGATAGACGGCGGCTTCATCCACGCTCCGGTCCCTTGAGTCGAGTCAAAAGCAGTGATGCTGTGTCTAGTTCTGAAACATCGATTGGCTCATGTTGTAATTAAATTTAATGAACTTGTAGTATGTCTCTTTGGTTTTGAGAGTCGTTCAACATAGATGTAATCGATGCTATTAATGTCTTGCTTTTCTCTTCCGATCGTTCTGTTGCATACTTATATATTGCTTATGTATTGTCTGTGAATTGGTACTAACGTTTCGTTTGGCTACTGCATAGCGATGCCGTCATATGTTGTGTACAAGGGTAAGGTTACCGGAGTCTACGACGACTGGGAGGAGTGTCGGAGACAGGTTCACCGATTCAGCGGTAACAGTTACAAAGGGTACACCACTAGGGCCGAGGCCGAATCTAGATACGCCCGCTATCTAGCGGGAGAGGGGAGGGAGCGCTGGAGGAACCGGATGAAGACGAGTTTCATCGTGATGATGCTCATCGTGATGACCACAGCTCTCTTCTATGTGATGGTAGTTTAGATGATCGATATCGACTTGTAATGTGAAGACAAACTCGCTACTCGCGGTCTCGAGACTTGTAATATAATGTTCTATCTTTCTTCGGTCTTTTCAATTCGGAGACTAATATGATGAATTGTATTCGGAGACTAATATGATGAATTGTATTCATAGACTAATCTTCTATTGTATTCGATGAATCTGTTGTTGATGTGTGCTGTCTATATTTTGTCCAATTATACATTTTGTAACCTGTGCAAAAAACAGAAAATAAAAAAATAAAAAAACCCTAATATTCATACTAATGGCGCATCACATCACAGTGCGCCATTAGTATGCCAAAGGATACTAATGGCGCATCATTAAACAGTGTGCCATTAGTATGCCGAAGTTACTAATGGCGCATCTTGTTGTTGTGCGCCATTAGTATGCCAAAGCACCTGGGTATACATGGCCCCCTGGGAGGCATACTAATGGCGCACTGTTGTATATACTAATGGCGCATCTGAGATGCGCCATTAGTATACCAGATACTAATGGCGCACCAGTGGTGCGCCATTAGTAAAATATACTAATGGCGTGGCACTAATGGCGCACCACTAATGCGCCATTAATGGCCAAATTAGGTGCGCCATTAGTAGGCCTTTTCCTAGTGGTGTGAATCTTACATGGGATATTGGGAAAAGATAGGGAACAGAAAATCAGAGCTGAAAGATACAAATGGATAGAACTTAATGCAAATAAGCACATATGAACATGTCTTTCCCCCAAGAAGACATGTGACATCTCTCCTCTTGAACATCAAGCATCTGGGACATCTGGGATCCTTGAGTATTCTCTCCCCCTGGAAATCTCTTTCTCTCCCTTAATACTTTTTCAGACTTTCTCTCTCCCTTGAGCTTTGATGTGATCTCTCTCTCCCCCCTTTGACATCAATTTCCAAGAAGGTCTTTCTGGAATCCGTCGTATAGGTTTGGTCGTTGAGACTCAGCACAAAGCAATAGATAAAATTGTGATGCTTGTAGAGGACAAGATTCATTGAGTAGAGCTGGATCAGAAGAAATAAAGAACAAGTGGCAAATTGTTTTTCCTGTTGCGAACTCGGTGGCACCGAGTGGCATGTTTTGGTGGTACCGAAAAGATTCTGTTGGACCGAAAATTACAAGTCGGTGAAACCGAGTTCACACAGAGAAAAACACTTGTCACCTCAGCTCACTAGACATGTAGGATCGCACAAAGATTTGCAATGAATTACCTGAAGGATTTACAAGGAATTGGATGCAGAAAATGTAGAACAAAAACAAAAAGAAAAGAAAAGAAACTGAAGGGACTAGATGAAGTTGAGAAAGAGAAAGAAAATAAACATGCATGAGACAAATGCAATAACACAAAAAGAACACAAGAGAACTTCATCTAGAGTTGGGCGGTGACATAGTCACCTATGTTAGAGTATATTGACTTAGGAGTCAAGTGAGAACACTTGATCATAGGTCATACTCATCGTTTAAGCTCAAAATGGGGTTACCATTTTTCGTTTAAGTATCTTGGTGTATTCACATCTTGTTGAGTTGCTTTGACTCATGTCTTGGAGTAAAGCTTCTCTAAGATGGAATAACATACCTTGGGTAGTGGTGTGGTTCTTGCGCATGTAGTTGAACTTGTGTGGGTGCTCTAGGTTGATGTAGCTCATCAAGAGTTGGGAGCACCACTTGGAGTTTGAGTTCATCTACCTACATGGGTTAGTTCTTTGCAAGGAAGAGCACTTGTGTATCAAAAAAATGACAATCATGAAGCTCAACATAGAATTTGTCAAAGGATATGTTTGAATGGTTTTGTGCTTCCTTGTCTTCAACCACCATTGTGTAGAGACTTGGTGATGTAGAGATTGCTCAAGATGTGAGTGAATCGCAATCTCATGGAATTAGATTCAACCAAGCACCTACATGGGTTAGAAAACATGCAAGGTACAAATATATCCAAGACATAAGATATTCATCATAAGAGATATATCATGGATTAGTCATAAGCTCATGTCTTGCATGTATCCAATGGAGTTTCTACTCCAAGTTCGAAGCATCAATGATGTCCAATTCTCCTCTCAACCTGCAAAACACTTTCTCATCAAGTGGTTTAGTAAATATATCCGCTAATTGCTTATCGGTGCGAACATGCTTAAGATCAATGTCACCCTTAGCAACATGATCTCGAATGAAATGATGACGAACTTCAATGTGCTTAGTTCAAGAATGTTGTACAGGATTATGACCAATTTTAATAGCACTTTCATTGTCACAAAGCAGTGGAACATGTTTCACATAGATCCCATAATCTTTAAGAGTTTGGGTCATCCAAAGTAGTTGAGCGCAACATGAACCAGCGGCAATGTATTCCGCTTCGGCGGTGGATAAGGATACCGAGTTTTGCTTCTTGGAAGACCAAGACACAAGAGATCTACCGAGAAATTGACAAGTACCCGAAGTAGACTTTCTATCAACCTTGTCTC
>NW_025240717.1:0-847 GCF_018294505.1 Triticum aestivum
GGCCAGGTACTTCTATGTTGATGGGCCTTTTATGGGCTTTCATAGAGACCGCGAAAAATAATTGGGTCAAAATAAATCAACATTGTGGGAATTGAACACATGACCTCCTGTCTAGATCTTCGATGTAACTAATTAAGCGAATGAGCAAACTAAAGGAAGGATTGCGTCCTTTTCTTGGTTTGGTTTAGTCCTTTTCGTTTGGTCAATCTTGGCCAGGTACTTCTATGTTGATTTCTATATTGAAAGGAAGGATCCATAGGCTTCAATGTGTTGGGGCTACTAAATTAAAAAAGGAATTATCCTCCTATTAAAGGGAATAGGTATTCTTGGTTTGGTTTAGTCCTTTTCGTTTGGTCAATCTGGTCCAGGTACTTCTACGTTGATGGGCCTTATATGGGCTTTCATAGAGACCGCGAAAAATAATTGGGTCAAAATAAATCAACTTGTGGGAATTGAACACAGGACCTCCTGTCTAGATCTTCGATGTAACTAATTAAGCGAATGAGCAAACTAAAGGAAGGATTGCGTCCTTTTCTTGGTTTGGTTTAGTCCTTTTCGTTTGGTCAATCTGGGCCAGGTACTTCTATGTTGATTTCTATATTGAAAGGAAGGATCCATAGGCTTCAATGTGCTGGGGCTACTAAATTAAAAAAGGAATTATCCTCCTATTAAAGGGAATAGGTATTCTTGGTTTGGTTTAGTCCTTTTCGTTTGGTCAATCTAGGCCAGGTACTTCTATGTTGATGGGCCTTTTATGGGCTTTCATAGAGACCGCGAAAAATAATTGGGTCAAAATAAATCAACATTGTGGGAATTGAACACATGACCTCCTGTCTAGATCTTCGAT
>NW_025240717.1:863-1554 GCF_018294505.1 Triticum aestivum
TATGTTGATTTCTATATTGAAAGGAAGGATCCATAGGCTTCAATGTGTTGGGGCTACTAAATTAAAAAAGGAATTATCCTACTATTAAAGGGAATATGTATTCTTGGTTTGGTTTAGTCCTTTTCGTTTGGTCAATCTGGGCCAGGTACTTCTATGTTGATGGGCCTTTTATGGGCTTTCACAGAGACCGCGAAAAATAATTGGGTCAAAATAAATCAACATTGTGGGAATTGAACACAGGACCTCCTGTCTAGATCTTCGATGTAACTAATTAAGCGAATGAGCAAACTAAAGGAAGGATTGCGTCCTTTTCTTGGATTGGTTTAGTCCTTTTCGTTTGGTCAATCTGGGGGAGGTACTTCTATGTTGATGGGCCTTTTATGGGCTTTCATAGAGACCGTGAAAAATAATTGGGTCAAAATAAAACAACATTGTGGGAATTGAACAGAGGACCTCATGTCTAGATCTTCGATGTAACTAATTAAGCGAATGAGCAAACTAAAGGAAGGATTGCGTCCTTTTCTTGGATTGGTTTAGTCCTTTTCGTTTGGTCAATCTAGGCCAGGTACTTCTATGTTGATTTCTATATTGAAAGGAAGGATCCATAGGCTTCAATGTGTTGGGGCTACTAAATTAAAAAAGGAATTATCCTACTATTAAAGGGAATAGGTATTCTTGGTTTGGTTTAGTC
>NW_025240717.1:2884-3518 GCF_018294505.1 Triticum aestivum
ATATTGAAAGGAAGGATCCATAGGCTTCAATGTGTTGGGGCTACTAAATTAAAAAAGGAATTATCCTCCTATTAAAGGGAATAGGTATTCTTGGTTTGGTTTAGTCCTTTTCGTTTGGTCAATCTGGGCCAGGTACTTCTATGTTGATGGGCCTTATATGGGCTTTCATAGAGACCGCGAAAAATAATTGGATCAAAATAAATCAACATTGTGGGAATTGAACAGAGGACCTCCTGTCTAGATCTTCGATGTAACTAATTAAGCGAATGAGCAAACTAAAGGAAGGATTGCGTCCTTTTCTTGGATTGGTTTAGTCCTTTTCGTTTGGTCAATCTGGGCGAGGTACTTCTATGTTGATGGGCCTTTTATGGGCTTTCATAGAGACCGTGAAAAATAATTGGGTCAAAATAAAACAACATTGTGGGAATTGAACAGAGGACCTCCTGTCTAGATCTTCGATGTAACTAATTAAGCGAATGAGCAAACTAAAGGAAGGATTGCGTCCTTTCCTTGGATTGGTTTAGTCCTTTTCGTTTGGTCAATCTAGGCCAGGTACTTCTATGTTGATTTCTATATTGAAAGGAAGGATCCATAGGCTTCAATGTGTTGGGGCTACTAAATTAAAAAAGGAATT
>NW_025240718.1:0-3518 GCF_018294505.1 Triticum aestivum
GTGTGTTCCTGCAAGATGGTTAGATACAAATGCTCTATGTCCTCAGGTCCCAGCCCTCGAGCGAGCTCAGCCGCCACTGGTATGCCAGGTCGTGATGCCGCGGACAAGGCCAGGGGGTGAGGGCTGGAGAGCCAGTAAGAGCTCCTGAGTTGCGATGCTCAGGAGCCCCCGTTTCAATGCGCAACCCATTTGCATGAGGGAGAGGAGGCCTGTGGTAGGCGGCAGATGATAATCATGGGCAGGTTAAGCATGAAGGGCAAATCAACTTAGATAAATGTAGGAGGGATACATGCCACCGGGTCAAGACCGAGCGGCTTGGGCATGATGCGGCCCGAGGGGCACCCCCAGCAAGGTAAACCAAAGACATGAGAAAAAGGGATACACGCCGCAGGGACAGACCCGTGCGGCCCGGGAATGATGCAGCCCTGAGGGTGCTCCTAGCTGAAATGAACTTGAAAGATGTCACCTGATACCATTGTAGAGGGGGCTGTTGGAGTAGCTGAAGATGCGCGACGAAGAGGCCGACCCTCACGAGACACCGGAGCCCCGAGCCTCGGGAGGCTCTGGGGGCCCAGGCGGTTCCTTGAGGACCATCTCCATCTCCGCTAGGACCGCATGGTGCCTGGCCTCCTGAGCCGCCCGAATGCTCTGCAGATGGCGGTGGTGAGTGGCGGACGCATTCGGCATGCCGAAAGGCATGCAAACGTAGCTGTGCGGCGGACCCTCGCAACATCCCATGCGCGAAGGCCAGAGGCGCTCCTGAGAGGCGGCTCGGTTGAGCCCTGGGAAGTCGATGCAGATGCGCAACCCGCCATCATCGCCTGGATGGGGAGCTACGCCAGGAAGACGATGATTGCCGCGTATGACTCTTGATTCCTGAAGCTCCTGAGTGACCTTGATGATGAACTCCTGAGGGTTGGGCCTTTCTTGCCCCATGCCTTCCTGAGGGAAACGTGCTGCGAAGCACGCCTCCAAGTGGTGCCAGAGTACCTCCCTCGTGATCTTGGCAAAGTCCAAGTCCCTTCAGAAGAGAGCCCCCGAACCTTGCCCGATGAGGGTGCAGGGCGCGCCTTCCTATGTGATGGAAGGAGGCGCCCCTTGCACGGGCGCAGATCCTGACGCGAGTCCTCCTGAGATGCCAGCCTCCTGAGGCCTTGAGCTGGGTGATGCCTTCTTCTTCTTGGGAACTGCCTCCGGAGGGTTCTCGCCCTAGTTCTCCGGGTCCTCGACTGATGCAGCTTGAAAGGCCCGCTCGAGGGAGCACACCGCATGTTTCTCTTTGTAGGGGACTGCGATGATTCCACTACTTCCTGGCATCTTGACGACATTGTAGCCATGGTGGGTCACCGCCATGAATTTGGCTAGGGCTAGATACCCGAGGATGGCATTGTATGGCAGGCGAATGAGGGTGACGTCGAAGTCGATGAGCTCAGTGTGGTAGTTGTTGCACTGTCCAAAAGTGACACGGAGGCAGACCTGCCCTATCGGGGTAGTGGAGCCGTCAGTAACACCTGAGAAGGGCTTGGTAGGTTGAAGTTGATCATATGGCACTTGAAGGTTGTTGAACATCTCGATGGACAGAATGTTGAGCCCTGCGTCACCATTGATGAGGGTCCTGGTGACTTGCACGTTGTTGATGACTGGGGAACAAAGCATTGGGAGGACGCCGGCGGTAGCCACACACTTGAGTTGATCTGCTGAGCTGAAGGTGATGGCGCACTTGGACCACCTGAGATGGCGCGTGGCCTCAAGCTTGGGGAGGACTGCATTCACCTCGCGAGCAAACTACTTGAAGATGCGCTGAGAGGCTGGGGCCTGGGCTCCGCCCAAGATGCAGGTGATAGCACGCGGCTCCTGGAAGCCCCCAGGCCCCTCGTCCTGGTGGTGGTCATCATTCCTTCTTGGAGGTGGCAGCAGAGGAGCAAGGCCCGCGTTGCCCTACGGGCGATCCTCACGAGGCTGATCCCTCCAAGCTCCCTCGCGAGGTTGGTCCTGCTAGCGATCCTCGCGAGGTCGGTCATGCCACTCCTGGCGAGGGCCCCGGTCGTCCCATCGTCCTCCGCCTCTTCCTCCTCCTCGGCCGTAGCTCCGGTCATCGCGCTCGGGGCGTCGACCAACGCGTCCTTCTCAAACGGCCCTAAGCTCCTGGCATTCATTGGTATTGTGGGTGTAGAGGTTGTGGTAGGCGCAGAATCGGTTGCCCTTGGACGAATCCGGCTGGTCGCTTTCGCGCTTCATGTCTGGTTTTGCTGCGAGCACAGCTGCTCCTTTGCGCTTCACATCATTGGCCTTGGGCTTCTTTTCTTCTGGGTCAGCAGCTGGAAGCTCGAGTAGGGAGAGGCGCCCCTCCTCAGCTCTTGCGCACTTGGTCGCCATGTTGAACAGCTCCAGAGATGTGCACAGATCCTGGTGGATGGCGAGCTCCTCCTTCATCTTGACATCGCGAATGCCATCAGAAAACACTGAGATGATGGCCTCGTCCATCACCTTGGGGATCTTGAGGCGATCGCTGTTGAAACGCTGGATGTACTTTTGCAGGGTCTCTCCATGTTGTGGCTTGATGCGGCGCAGGTCACCCGCGGCCGGAGGGCTGTCGCGAGTGCCCGGGAAGTTGGCGATGAAATGGATGTGCATCTCGTCCCAAGAGGATATCGAGCTGGGAGGCAGGTTCGGGAGCTAGGTGCGGGCACCATCTTTGAGCGCCATGGGAAACTAGTTCGCCATGACCTTTTCATCTTTGTTTTCCGCCTCGATGCCGAGCTCGTAGAGCTGCAGGAACTCCGTGGGGTCGGCGGTACCGTCGTAGCGAGGAGGCAGATCTAGCTTGAACTTGCCTAGCCAGGCGACGCTGCGCAGCTCGGTGGTGAAGGCGCGGCAATCTGCGGTCGCCATCGGAACCTTTTGCTCACACGGGGCTTGTTCTTGATGGTTCCCGCGCGCCACCGCCAGGGGCAGCACGGGGTCTTGGCGTGCTGGTGCAGGGATGCGGTCTTGCTGTGCTGGTGCAGGGAGCACATGAGTGCCTTCTTGAGGCCGAGGGATTTCTTGACAGCTTCTTTCTTGCCGCGCGAGCGCCAGATGCAATGGGTCACGACCGGGGGCCGCGCGCCTTGGAGGCAGAGCGCCTTCTTGGGGAGGAGGTGGTGGAGGCGCTCCCTGGGCCGCGTCGCCCATGCATGATGGAGGGCGAGGCAGCGAGAGGGACGGCGCAGGAGAACCACCTGCGGCGCTGACGAGCTCGGTGATGCGAGTGAGCCACTCCTCATAGAGGTCGTCGACGAGGCGGTAGTGCAGGAGCTCATGTGCCAGGAGCAACGCAGCCTGCGTGTCCGTGGGAGCGCGACGAGCGTGAGATGATGAACCAGCTAGGGTCAACGACGGAGTGGCCGTGCAGCGAAGATGCTTGCTGCTCATTCCCCGCCGGGCCGGTGGTGGCGTTGGCGGCAGGCGACAGAGAACGACGAGGAGGACCACCGATGGGAGCCGTCTGGGCGAGGCGGGCGGCGAGAGCAGCCCGG
>NW_025240719.1:0-3517 GCF_018294505.1 Triticum aestivum
GGCTAGACCCACCGCCGGGTCCGACTCGGACTCCCCGTGACGAGCCTTGGGTTCCTTGTCATTGCCATCGCCGATGCTGGCCTTTGGTGGTGGTGGGCGCTTGAGGAGGGCGAGGGGCTGTGCCGTAGCAAGAACGTGAGCCATTGGGAGTTGGGGATGGATGTGTTTGCAGTTTGTAATTCTGACCCTACGTGTTCAGGGGTACGGCCGGCCCGTGTATATTTGTAGGAGGGCAAGGTGATCATCACCAATTCACCACCTGCCAGGGAGTTGGTGAACCGTACACGTACGTTAACAACACGTGCTATTGCAAGCTACGCATGCATGCATCACTATTTAAAGAGTGAATTCCACTTTTTACCCCATATTTATACATTTGTGACACTAATTACCCCTTTGAAAACAAGATCGCCAATGATGCCCTCCGATCCTTACAGTTTTTTTTACAAATCAATGACGCAACATGCCGATCCTATCGACCATAAACAGATAAAATGTAAAACTGGGGTAAAACCGTGTTAAAAGTCTCCAAAATCTGACATTTCGATAAAAGTTCCGCTAAATAGGGTAATATGTGTCACAAATGTACAACTATAAGGTAAAAAATGGAATTCACTCCTATTTAAACAGTCTTGCTAAGTCTTACTATGTGTTTGATGCTGTATTCATGAGATCATCCATTGAGATCCGTGTAAATTTTTGTTTGAAGATTTTCGTTTTTATTTCATAATAGCAAAAAGCCGTGCATTGCAACGGGAAAAAAAGAAAGAAACACCCATTCTAACCCAATAAATTAAATAAGTGACGTTGCAATAATTTATATACCAGAAAATGTGTAATCAAAAGGATAATTTATAACCCCTAGAAAAAGGGACAATTTATAAGGTAGGACGCGAAACACATTTTTTTGAGTCTGCCCTGTGTGCCCTAACTTGTGAGTTTGAATTCAACTCTTCCATATTGGGTGAAACTTCTTTCGTTGAGCTAAGTATAAATCTTCGGATCTACATTGAAAGTTTCAACATTTTCCACGCACCCTAGTCATTTCTTTTCCATCCTTCTCTTTTTCTTCTTCTTTTTCTAATTTCTACAAAAGGAATTTAGAGAGAGAGAGAACAACAGCAGTAGTGCACAACCTATCTAGCCTGCCAAAGGCCCAGCGTCATCCACTCCTGATCCACTTACCTAGCCCGATCCCCTCCACTCTCTCTCGATTCCCCCACTCCCCCTCGTCTCCTCCACCCCGCGCTGCTAGGAGAGAGCCCCGCTCGATTCCCATCTCCACGACTCCGTCCTCCCATGGTGCCTGCATCTACAGCGCCATCGGAGCTTCCCGGCTGGAAATCCTGCCTCTCCTTGCCCACGCCTCATACATCGTGATGTGAGCTGCGTGTCTCATGGCCGCAACAACCATGGTCGGACGCTGGGTAGCCCCTATGCGACCTTCTCCATCGTGTCGACCTCCCGCGCCAACGTCCTCCCCGCGGGCTACAGGTTCATCCGCGAGCTCCGGGGCCCCATTGCTCCTTCTCTGTTGCTCCATCGTTGCCGATCTCTGCATCACGCGACCGCCGCCCATGGCGCGCTGCTGCAAACTCCGCCTCGCCTCGGCTATGCCCGCAGGCCAACTGCAGCCAGGCCGACGGCCTTTACCACCCCCCTCCCCACCCTCTCGATATTCCTCGTCTCCCTCATGTCGTAGCGCCGCCGGGGAAGAGAGGAGCACCGTGCCCTCCTCGCGGGTCACCCTCCCAAACCCGCTCAACCCCGACTGCCGTGGTTCCCCTCGTCCTGAGCCATCAGGGCCGAGTGGCTGAGGGCGACGGGGCTGCGGGACGCCAGGGAGGGCCCGGCCGGGCGACTAAAAGACAAGCGAATCATTGAATCATTTTTTTTTTGACTTATTTTTGGACTGTGGGTTTATTTTACAAAATATGTGAGTTTTTTGCAAAAATGCCGCGATGGTGAGCGGGCAGAAGCAATAGCCGGTTATTAGGGAAAGATTACATAATATGTCACTTGAGTAAGACTTGCTTAAATCTCAGTTGAGTACTAAGCACACCCTTATTTAAAGTTCATTAGCCAAGTTCATTAGCCAGTAGCCAACTAAATGGCTTATATATGTTCGGTAATCGCTATTGTTCTTGGACATTGATTAAATAATAAAATTATTTAGACGGCTAAAGCACATATGAGCTTGACACTGTACTGGTTTCCTACCCTGCTGCTGCGCGTACTATATTTTATGTTTTGCGCACAAGTATGTGTATGCATCTTCTCATCGTTAGCAGCGGGAGGAATATATCTTTAACCATCACCATATATTTGCAAGTTCATATTTTATCCTTCTTCTTTTTTGCCAGGAAAGAAAGTTCAGAATTTGTTTTAGATTGTACATTCACAAATATATACAATTAAATGGCATCGTAGGCCACCTATATGTATTTTTGTACAGGTATGATAGTGGGTATACTTTGTCGTCCATCGCACATGCTAACTAAGTAACATACGTTCAGACATGTCGGAACATGCATCTATATAAACTAAGCTGAGTTCCAAGTGCATTCCCCAAAACAAACACATACCAGCTACCGGCGGCTTAGTAGTGAAGTTTTAACTCGTGGCACATAGAGACCGAGTACATTCTTGGCAAGCTACTCCCACTAGCAGTAACAGTAGTAGGGATCTTCTAACATTAGTCAGTCAATGTTGGACAATTTGTTGATGTATAATTTGACGCTACGATTACAATTTATTAAGTCATGGGAAACTGTTGTTTTCCCCATGAGTCACTTTGTGTAGCATGGTGGAGGTATTTTGTCCTGGAAAGAACGAAAGGACCAAATTAGAGTGACTCATGGAGGTGAGGTCATACAATGGACGTCTGCCATTACAGGAACAATCCGGCAAAAACCCGGAAAGAAAAGAAAGGAAAATTGGTTGCACAAACCATTAATTTGGTAAACTCGCACAACGTATGTACTCCCTCTGTCCCAAAATTTTTGTCTTATATTTGTCTAAATACGGATATATCAAGTCATGTTTTAGTATTAGATACATCCGTATCTACAAATCTAAAACAAGAATTTTGGGACGGAGGAAGTACTTCGCTACGGAGCAAGTGCCATGAATTTCGATTGACCGACTCAATGGCTGGGTCACAGGTAAGGGCACGCTAGACCGTGGACTAAATGTGATAGCGATCATTGTACCAACTATGCACACCTAACACGTACTTAGATATGGTGAATCATGATGGAACTCATGAGCTACTACATGGACAGGCAGGTGGATATTAATTTTTCTAGTTAGTCATGAGCAACTTGTAACAGGAACTGCATCAAATATTATTAACGTCACAATCAATTTCCTGCAAAATGAAAATAATTTTTTTAAAGATCAAACAAAAAGTAGATAGATATAATTTGTTTTGAATCAGATCATATCCATCTAGCGCAAGTATCTCCGTCCACATAGAATGGGTCAGGCCACCAATTCCCTCTCCTTTGATTTTTTT
>NW_025240720.1:0-3517 GCF_018294505.1 Triticum aestivum
GCCGCCGCGGCCAAGCTCCGTCCGGCCCGTCCTCTCCGGCCTTCCTCCTCTCCGTCAACTCCGGCGACACCCGCGCCCTCCGACGAACTCGCGCCGGCCGTCCTCGATCCGGATCCAGATCCAGATCCACCTCGGTTGACCTCCTCCCCCGATTTCGTCTAAGTCTTTTCTGTCTTTAATTTTTGTTGCATGTTCATCGCACCACATCTTTGCACCCGTGGCTCCGTTTTGGGTGTGTAGCATAACGAATTGTTTGTCTCGAAGAGTACATCATTTCATCTCATTGCATAATTTTCATTTGAGTTCATATTGACGCCTGAAATGCTGTTGGAAGAGTTCTTCATAATGTTAGTTTCAGATTCTTATCAGAACAAGCTCTTTTGTCATTTTTGCCATGATTGATGTGTGCATCCTATGTACTTGAGCTCTACATGTGAGTTGAACTATGCCATGTCTTATTTGCAGAGGTACTTGCCATGTATTTTTGTGATCAATGTGGTGACTAGCACAAGCATGCAAACTAGGCTTCGTGATATTGCTGATTTTAGTCCCTGTTCTGCTGTTATTTTCATGCCATGTAAACATGTTGCTACAGAGAGATCCATGCATATTTTGAGATACTTCAGTAAGGGTGTTTGGAACATATGGTTATGCTCTATCCATTCATGCCCCTGGTTGCAAATATGGAGTATTCTAGCATGTCATTTTTGTGCTCTACTTTTTCTTCAAAATGTTTCCTGGCAGATTGTTTACATGTTATTCAATTTTGCCAAGGTTGTTGTACTTGATCCGGGTATGCTATGATGTTGTTCTTGCCATGTATAGCTTCTATGCCATGTCTTCTTGATGGATGTATGCTTAGTTTATCTTGAAGTGCTCTGTAGTGAGTGCATCGAGCTCACGAAGGTGCCTTCGTAATTCTGTCAATGCCATGCTTTGTTTGCTGAATCTGTTAACGAAACTTGCTATGTTTACATGGGTGCCATCATATTTTCTGATTCTTTTTGGCTTATGGTCAGTAAGGGACTTTTGATCTATGCTTTGAGTAGATTCATGAATGTCTTGTTTTGCTATTATAAGTTCTTGTAGCATGTTGATAACTTGCTTTGAACATTGCTTCGTGATGCTGTTTATGCCATGTCCAACCTGATATTTTTTGCACTTTCACCATGCTTGTTTGAACCTGTTATGATGTGATTTAGCCGTAGCTCAGTGTTCCTCTTTTGTTAAGAATCTCCTGTAGATCACTGCCATATGTTTTGTTTTTATGTTGGGGTGCTGTAGCATAGTTTCTTGTTGCATGCTAAGTAGCATCGTGCTGTTAATCGCAGCTTTGTGTCATTCTTGTCTTGCTTGCCATTTGCAAACCGTGCATCCATTTCCGGTGATCCTTATATCGATTTCAACCGAAATCATCTCATCTTTCCAGAGGCATACTTGGTTTGCCAAGTTGATGCCTTCTTCATCCTTTTTCCTCCCGAAGCACACATATGCATTGCATATCACATCTCGCATATCATGACATGTATTGCATCATGTTGCTTGTGCATTGTACCGTGATTCATTGTGGTTCCTTTGCTTGTGTTCTTGCTTTGGGTAGAGCCGGGAGACGAGTACGTGCACGAGGAACCTATTGAGTACGTTAACAAGGATCAAGCCTTCGACAAGTCTGAGAACCTTGTAGGCAAGATGACCATACCTTCGATATCACTTCTATCTTTGCTTGCTAGTACTCGCTCTATCGCTATGTTAGCTCTACCTGCCATTGTTTATCATGCCTCCCTATTGCCATGTCAAACCTCTAACCATCCTGTCCTAGCAAACCGTTGTTTGGCTATGTCACCGCTTTTGCTCAGCCCCTCTTATAGCGTTGTTAGTTGCAGGTGAAGATGAAGTTTGTTCCTGGTCGGAACATGGATATTTTGGGATATCACAATATCTCCTATTTAATTAATGCACCTTATATACTTGGTAAAGGGTGGAAGGCTCGGCCTTATGCCTGGTGACTTGTTCCACTCTTGTCGCCCTAGTTTCCGTCATACCGGTATTATGTTCCTTGATTTTGCGTTCCTTACATGGTTGGGTGATTTATGGGACCCCCTTGACAGTTTGCTTTGAATAAAACTCCTCCAACAAGGCCCAACCTTGGTTTTACCATTTGCCACCTAAGCCCTTTTCCCTTGGGTTTTCGCGAGCCCGAGGGTCATCTTTATTTACCCCCCCCCCGGGCCAGTGCTCCTCCGAGTGTTGGTCCAAACTAGAGCACCGTGCGGGACCATTCCTTGGCAACTTGGATTCGTCGGTTCCTGTACGCTTCGCTTATCCGGTGTGCCCTGAGAACGAGATATGTGCAGCTCCTATCGGGATTTGTCGGCACTTCGGGCGGCTTTGCTGGTCTTGTTTTACCATTGTCGAAATGTTTTGCAAACCGGGATTCCGAGACTGATCGGGTCTTCCCGGGAGAAGGTTTATCCTTTGTTGGCCGTGAGAGCTTATGATGGGCTAAGTTGGGACACCCCTGCAGGGTATATTATCTTTCGAAAGCCGTGCCCGTGGTTATGAGGCAGATAGGAATTTGTTAATGTCCGGTTGTAGATAACTTGACACTTGACTTCATTAAAATGCATCAACCGTGTGTGTAGCCGTGATGGTCTCTTCCCGGCAGAGTCCGGGAAGTGAACACAGTTTGAGTTATGCCTCACGTAAGTAGTTTCAGGATCACTTCTTGATCACTTCTAGCTTCTCGACCAATGCGTTGCTTCTCTTCTCGCTCTCACTTGCATATGTTAGCCACCATATATGCTTAGTGCTTGCCGCAGCTCCACCATATTACCCCCTTTTCCTACCTATGAGCTTAAATAGTCTTGATCTCGCGGGTGTGAGATTGCTGAGTCCTCGTGACTCACAGATTCTACCAAAACAGATGCAGGTGCCGAGGATACCAGCGCAGATGGCGCAACTGAGCTGAAGTGGGAATTTGATGAGGCCCTTGGTCGTTACTATGTATCGTTTCCAGATGATCAGTAGAGGAGCCCAGTCGGGACGATCGGGGATCTAGCATTTGGGGTTGTCTTCTTTTCTTTTGAATTTGACCGTAGCCGGTCTATGAGTGTATTTGAATGATGTATGATCTTAATTATGTATTGTGTGAAGTGGCGATTGTAAGCCAACTCTCTTTATCCCATTCTTGTTCATTACATGAGATTGTGTGAAGATGACCCTTCTTGCGACAAAACCACCATGCGGTTATGCCTCTAAGTCGTGCTTCGACACGTGGGAGATATAGCCGCATCGTGGGTGTTACAAATTGGTAATTAGAGCCATCCCCGACTTAGGAGCCCCCTGCTTGACTGTTTGCTGGCGTTGTTGAGTCTAGAACAAAAAAAAAGTTTTGAGTCTTGGGATTATATATATCGGAGAGTAGGATTCTTTTTACTCCTCAGTGACTTCGTCGCTCTGGTGAGGTCTCCTGACGTAGATGTTTTGACTTTCCTCTCCTCAAATTTCACTAAAAAAA
>NW_025240721.1:0-1566 GCF_018294505.1 Triticum aestivum
GGTCATCATGCGTCCTCTCGGACCATCGTGGCCAAAGCATACCGAGCCGGATTTTACTGGCCCAAGGCGAATGAGATGGCAAAGGAGATAGTAGATAAGTGCGAAGGATGTCAGTTCTACTCGAATATGTCGCACAAGCCTGCGTCAGCTTTGAAGACCATCCCACTCGTCTGGCCTTTTGCAGTTTGGGGGCTGGACATGATCGGTCCTTTGAGAACAGGACGAAGTGGCTTCACGCATGTACTGGTGGCAGTCGACAAGTTCACCAAGTGGATCGAAGCTAAACCAATCAAGAGCCTCGACACCGGTACTGCTGTTAGCTTCATCAGGGAACTAATATTCAGATATGGAGTCCCGCACAGCATCATTACGGATAATGGGTCGAACTTTGACTCAGAGGAATTCAGAACCTTCTGCAACTCCCAGGGCACACGGGTCGACTATGCATCAGTCGCCCATCCGCAGTCGAATGGACAAGCAGAGCGAGCTAATGGACTGATTCTCAAGGGACTGAAGCCGCGACTGATGCGTGATCTCAAACACGCGGCTGGAGCTTGGGTCGACGAACTTCCATCTGTACTCTGGGGACTGCGGACCACGCCCAATCGGTCGACCGGAAGAACTCCATTCTTCTTGGTCTATGGAGCTGAAGCAGTCTTGCCGAGTGATCTTCTCCACAATGCTCCTCGAGTCGAAATCTACAATGAAGTAGAAGCTGAACAAGCGCGGCAGGACGCAGTCGACCTTTTAGAGGAAGAAAGGGAGATGGCTCTGATCCGGTCGACCATCTACCAACAAGATCTGCGCCGTTTCCACGCCCGAAATGTGAGAGGTCGAGCCTTCCAGGAAGGGGATTTGGTTCTCCGAGTGGATCAGCACAAACCACACAAACTTGCTCCTTCTTGGGAAGGCCCTTTCATCGTCACCAAGGTTCTCCACAACGGGGCATACCGTCTTTACAACGTCGAGCATAATATCGACGAGCCCCGAGCTTGGAACGCGGAGCTACTCCGCCCGTTCTACACTTAAGTTTTATCACTCGGATGAGCTGCAATAAAGAACTTCTGTAATTCATGGGTTTAGAAATAATTGTGTCAGCACTTTTTATTTTTGTCCACATAAAAACTCCCCCTCAGTGGGTGGCTTAGCCGCGAATCCGTTTCGCCTAAGTTTATAAAAATCCTACCGAGTGGTAAGCCAGCCTTCCACTCGGGGGCTTAGCCGCGAATCCGTTTCGCCTAAGTTTATCAAAATCCTACCGAGTGGTAAGCAAGCCTTCCACTCGGAGGCTTAGCTGCAGCCTCGTGCTCGCCTAAGTTACAAAAATCCTACCGAGTGAAGAGCAATCCTCTCACTCGGGGGCTTAGCTGCAGTCCAAGCACTCGCCTAAGTTTATCAAAATCCTACCGAGTGGTAAGCCAGCCTTCCACTCGGAGGCTTAGCTGCAGCCTCGTGCTCGCCTAAGTTATAAAAATCCTACCGAGTGAAGAGCGATCCTCTCACTCGGGGGCTTAGCTGCAGTCCAAGCACTCGCCTAAGTTTATCAAAATCCTACCGAGTGGTAAG
>NW_025240721.1:1576-2041 GCF_018294505.1 Triticum aestivum
AAGTTTTATCACTCGGATGAGTTGCAATAAAGAACTTCTGTAATCCATGGGTTTAGAAATAATTGTGTCAGCACTTTTTATTTTTGTCCACATAAAAACTCCCCCTCAGTGGGTGGCTTAGCCGCGAATCCGTTTCGCCTAAGTTTATAAAAATCCTACCGAGTGGTAAGCCAGCCTTCCACTCGGGGGCTTAGCCGCGAATCCGTTTCGCCTAAGTTTATCAAAATCCTACCAAGTGGTAAGCCAGCCTTCCACTCGGAGGCTTAGCTGCAGCCTCGTGCTCGCCTAAGTTACAAAAATCCTACCGAGTGAAGAGCGATCCTCTCACTCGGGGGCTTAGCTGCAGTCCAAGCACTCGCCTAAGTTTATCAAAATCCTACCGAGTGGTAAGCCAGCCTTCCACTCGGAGGCTTAGCTGCAGCCTCGTGCTCGCCTAAGTTACAAAAATCCTACCGAGTGAAGAGC
>NW_025240721.1:2051-3516 GCF_018294505.1 Triticum aestivum
GCCTTCCACTCGGAGGCTTAGCTGCAGCCTCGTGCTCGCCTAAGTTATAAAAATCCTACCGAGTGGTAAGCAAGCCTTCCACTCGGGGGCTTAGCTGCAGTCCAAGCACTCGCCTAAGTTTATCAAAATCCTACCGAGTGGTAAGCCAGCCTTCCACTCGGAGGCTTAGCTGCAGCCTCGTGCTCGCCTAAGTTATAAAAATCCTACCGAGTGAAGAGCAATCCTCTCACTCGGGGGCTTAGCTGCAGTCCAAGCACTCGCCTAAGTTTATCAAAATCCTACCGAGTGGTAAGCCAGCCTTCCACTCGGAGGCTTAGCTACAGCCTCGTGCTCGCCTAAGTTATAAAAATCCTACCGAGTGAAGAGCAATCATCTCACTCGGGGGCTTAGCTGCAGTCCAAGCGCTCGCCTAAGTTACAAAAATCCTACCGAGTGAAGAGCGACCCTCTCACTCGGAGGCTTAACTGCAGTCCAAGCGCTCGCCTAAGCACAGGCACCTTGCTTTGAACCTGCAAAGGACATTTTGAGCCGAAGGCAATCATATTCAAGCGTCAAATTCAAGTTTGAATCGATGTCTAAAGGAACCGAAAGTGCTCAGGCGTCAAGCCTGTTAAAGTTTGTCGGATACAATTCCACTCGGCATACCGAGGCAAATTTAAAAGAGTCGAGCCAGAAGAAGTTTTTTACCCCTCCTGTGGAGGGCTGGAAGGTGCAACAAATTCATCAAGGTCAATTCCGTCGGCGATCCGAGTGGCAGCTGCAAGGAAAGTCTCCATAAAGGACCTGAAGTCGTGCTTCTTGGTATTGGCCACCCGAAGAGCCGCCAGCTTCTCCTCTCGTGCATCTTTGCAGTGGACTCGGGCCAGACACAGAGCGACATCTGCACCACACCGAGCCGAGGACTTCTTCCATTCCTGCACTCGACCAGGGATCGTGTTCAAGCGGGCCATTAGTGACTCAAGGTCATTCTGAAGTGTCTCCTCAGGCTAGAGCGTCGAGTCGATGCGAGATGTGGCGGCCTTCAGCCTTGCGAGATAATCCACGACAGCTGCAACGCGAGACTCCAGTTGGAAAATATCCATGGCAACCTCGTCATTCACCGGAGAATTGACAGGGTCAAGGTTTGGCTCCAGTCGGCTGGTTTCTTCTTCAAAGTTTTGACAAAATTCTGCAAGGGTGATCACTAAGTCAAGGGGATAGTCGAATGGAAGAAGCCACAGTTGGAAATATTTGCCAAACATGGAGGTTTACCTTCGAGCATAAGAAACAGCTTCTTGGCAAAGCCACTCAGGAAGGCCTCCAGTTCAGTCTTCTTCTCAGTCAATTTGCTGACTTGGTCGGTCAAGGCAGCTTTGTCAGTTCTCAGTCGACTGACTTCTTTGTTGGCAATCCCAAGAGCAGTTTTCAGGTTGGTATTGTCTTGTTCGAGCTTGGTGACTGAAGCTAACTTCTCGTCAGCAAGCTT
>NW_025240722.1:0-3516 GCF_018294505.1 Triticum aestivum
GTTAGCCAAATCGGTGAGACCGAGTTTTTCAACTCGGCGGGTCCGAGATTGTTTCGGCGGAAACCTAACCCTAAATTTTCAAATCGCATCTAATCTAAGGATTGTATTGACTGGATAGGAGTGTTTCAATCGTGGGAAGAATCATTATGAACACAATGTGCTAGGAATCGGACGAGGATAGCACTGTGATCGAGTCCATACCCTAGCTTGGCGATGAACTCACTACGGCGGCAACGACGGGGGTGAATTCCGTTGACGGAGGCGGAGACCAGCGACAGGTGGCGCCTGGCGACAAGGAGACGATCCGGAGACCTTGGAGGCAGAGCAAGCTATTGCGCGGGCGAAGAGGTTTGGAGAAATTTCCAAATTTTTGCCCGTGAGTATATATAGCCCGACCCTGTCGGTGTGACCGAGTGGAACAACTCGGTGGCACCGAGATGCATAACTGTTGATAGTTACAGCAACTCGGTGTGACCGAAAAGTTCAAATCGGTTGCACCGAGATTGAAAACCTAGATCGACTTAGTGATCTCGGTCGGGCCGAAATGGAGGAATCGGTCAGACCGAGAATCACAAAGAAGTTTTGGAAGTTTAAGTCTATGACGAATCGGGGACTCTGAGTGCTCCTCACACAGAGTGGTTCGAATCTGACTTGATCAAATTTTGTGATGTAGCATGAATAGAGTTCGGGACGAGAAAAGCATAGATAGCTAGAGAAGGTTATTAGGCATTCTTGTCCATCCACTTGGCAAAAAGGAAAAAGGAAGCCAATCAATCAAAACAACAAGTGGATGTCCTCGAATGAGTAAAATATGCAACCAACATGCTCACACAATAAAATGGCAAATGAAGTATGTGGCAAAGCATGCACAACCAATTCTAGCATCTATCAAACAATTGGCGATGACTAGGTCATCTATATATGAGTATATTGACTTAGGAGTCAAATGAGAACATTTGATCATAGGTCATACTCATCATTTAAGCTCAAGTGGGGTTACCACTTTTACATAATGCATTGATGTGTTCACACCATTAGAGTTGCTTTGACTCAATTCTTAGAGTTAAGCTCCCCCTAGATGTGAGATCCCCTTTTAGAGGGATGAACTAACCTTGGGTTTTGTTGATGATGACTTCATGTAGGTGTTGAAGATGTGGATGCTCAATGTTGATGTAGATCATTTGGAGCAATCCTTTGGAGTGAGTTGCACTTTCAATATACCTACATGGGTTAGTCCCAGAAGGAACAAACAAGAATATCCATAGACATAGAGTGATGCACGCACAAGATGATGTCCATGAAATCATTAGGTTACCTTGTCCCTTGCCTTACCAACATGAGGGTTTGACTCCTTGAACTAGTGCACGATGTGGAAGTTGATTGCACTTGTCCCTGCCATAATGATATGAGTGAAGAATGTTGGCGGAGTCACCCTCAAGAACTCTCTAGTTCTTCTTCTTCGGGATCCACATCATCTTGATGGGAATCCTTGGAGTTGTAGTTGTACTTGATGAAGTAGAACTTGACGTAGTCTTGGGAACCCACTTGACCGAGGCCTTAGGTGCTTCTTCAAATGCATCAATCTCTTCTTGAAGCTTGTCCTTGCCTTTGTTCTTGTGGTCTTGTGGTGGAAGATCATCTTGTGCTTGTGTTCCTTTGAAGGAAGTAGGATCATACTTCTCTTGTTGAGGAACAAACTTCGTCTTGGGGTATTGATCTTCTTCCCACTCAACTCCATTGGCATTGAACTTTCGTTCAAAACCAACACCATGATTCTTCCGGTGCCTTCCTTGCTTGCGTACAATTTCCTCGAATTTCTTACTTCCGGCAAGGCTCTTGTAATCACCTTTCTCTATAATTCCCTTCAATAAGCTATTTTCTTGCTCAAGTGTAACTTGGCTAAGAGAATCATTAGTGGAATCAAGAGAACTACTAGAAGCAACAATATTGGATTTGACATTATTATTGTTACTACCAGAGGAAGGATCTTTCTTGTGCTTGTTACTAGACTTGACTTGAGGCATGTAAGTAGATAAGAGTAAACGCTTGGAATGTAAGAAGAACTTTTCTTACGAAGATCATCATTGATTGCCTTTAAGAACTCATGCTCTTGCTCAAGATTGAGCTTTTCAAGGCATAACTTCTCATGAGCCCTTAAAAGTTCTCGATGATCTTCGAAGATAGTTTCATGAGCTAACTTAAGAGTGTTTAGTTCTTTAGTTAGAAGCTCAATCTTCTCCTTATCATTGTCATTCGTTTTATCTTGATTAGCATGATTAATTAACGTCTCATCATAGTATTCATCACTAGAGTTGTCAACAAGTAAATCATCATCCACTAGCAAGTCATCTTCATCACTATTGAAATCAACATACTCGGGATGTGTTACCTTTGGACCTTTGGGCATGAAGCATCTTCCAATTCCTTCATTTGGTGAGTCAAATATGTCGTAGGAGTTGGTTGACACAAGTGCTAGACCGGCAACACCTTCATCTTGAGTATATTCGGAGTCGGAGTGATAGCTTCTCTCGGAGTGATTGTCGGAGTCGGAGCCGGATAGCCATTCACCAACATGAGCTTGATGTCTTCATTTTGTGTAGCTCCTTGATGACTTGTCCCTCCTTTCCGAATCCTTGCATCTCCGTGAGGGTCTTCGTTCATAACGATCATCTCTACTCCTCCTCTCTCTTTGTGGTGATTCTTCTCTTTTGCTTCTTCTTTTTGGAGAATCTTCTCTTCTTTTGTAGGGTGCCGTACACTCATTGGAATAGTGTCCGGGTCTCCCACAATTGTAGCAATTGCGCTCTCCACTAGAAGATCTTTTGTCATTGTAGGACCTTGACTTGGAGCTTCTTTCTTTGCTTCTACTCTTGTAGAATTTGTTGAAGTTCTTCACCATTAAGCTCAAATCTTCATTGAAGGTTTGTTTCTCACTTGATGATGTGGGGGCTTCACATGAGGCTTTGTAAGCACCACTTGACTTGTTGTGAAGTTCCTCCTTATCCTTGAGTGACATCTCATGAGCAACAATTCTTCCAATGACTTCCGTTGGCTTGAGATCTTTGTAATTTGGCATCATTTGGATTAATGTGCACACGGTATCATACTTTCGATCCAATGCTCTTAGGATCTTCTTGATGATGAATATGTCGGTCATCTATTCACTTCCTAAGCCGGCAATCTCATTTGTGATAAGAGCAAGCCTAGAGTACATTTCAGCGACACCTTCACCTTCCTTCATTTTGAACTTGTCAAGCTGACTTTGGAGCACACCCAACTTGGATTCCTTGACGGAGTCGGTACCTTCATGCATATCAATCAAAGTATCCCAAATTTCCTTTGCATTCTCAAGATGGCTGATTTTGTTGAATTCTTTGGGGCACAATCTGTTGAAGAGGATATCACAAGCTTGAGCATTGTATTTCAACATCTTCAATTCATCCGCGCTAGCTTCACGATTTGGTTCTCTCCCATCAAAGAATTCACCTTGCAAGACAATACACACAATAGCCCAAA
>NW_025240723.1:0-3516 GCF_018294505.1 Triticum aestivum
TACATCATTTCTGATCAACAATATGTCAACAACATATACTCATTAAAAATTCTATAGTGCTCCCACTCACTTCTTTGGAAATACAAGTTTCTCATAAACTTTGTATAAACCCAAAATCTTTGATCATCTTATCAAAGAGTATATTCCAACTCCGAGATGCTTACTCCAGTTCATGCAAAGATCACTGGAGCTAGCATACCTTTCAGCATCCTTAGGATCGACAAAACCTTTCTGGTTGTATCTCATACAACCTTTCCTTACGGAAACTGGTAAGGAAACTCGTTTTGACATCCATCTGCTAGATTTCATAAATGCAGCTAATGCTAACATGATTTCGACGGACTTAAGCATCGCTACGGATGAGAAAATCTCATCGTAGTCAACTTGTGAAAAACTCTTTGCCACAAGTTGAGCTTCATAGACGGTGACATTACCGTCCACGTCCGTCTTCTTAAAAATCCATTTATCTCAATAGCTTGCCGATCATCGGGCAAGTCCACCAGAGTCCATGCTTTATTCTGATACATGGATCCTATCTCGGATTTCATGGCCTCTAACAATTTGTCGAAATATGGGCCCACCATCGCTTCTCCATAGCTCGTAGGTTCATTGTTGTCTAGCAACATGACCTTCAAGACAGGATTACTGTACCACTCTGAAGCAGTACGCATCCTTGTCACCCTACGAGGTATTGTAGTGACTTGATCCGAAGTTTCATGATCACTATCATAAGCTTCTACTTCAATTGGTGTAGGTGCCACAGGAACAACTTCCTGTGCCCTGCTACACACTAGTTGTAGTGACGGTTCAATAACCATATCAAGTCTCCACCATCCTCCCACTCAACTTTTCGAGACATACTTTTCCTCGAGAAAGGACCTAATTCAAGAAACAATCCCTATTGCTTTTGGATCTGAATTAGGAGGTATACCCAACTGTTTTGGGTGTCCTATGAAGATGCATTTTATCCGCTTTGGGTTCGAGCTTATCAACCTGAAACTTTTTCACATAAGCGTCGCAACCCCAAACTTTTAAGAAACGACAACTTAGGTTTCTCCAAACCATAGTTCAAACAGGGTCGTCTCAACGGAATTACGTGGTGCCCTATTAAAGTGAGTGCGGTTGTCTCTAATGCCGAACCCATGAACGATAGTGGTAATTCGATAAGAGACATCATGGTACGCACCATATCTAATAGGGTGCAACTATGATGTTCGGACACACCATCACACTATGGTGTTTCAGGCGGTATTAATTGTGAAACGATTTTCACTATGTCTTAATAGCGTGCCAAAGCTCGTAACTCAGATACTCATCTCTATGATCATATCATAGACATTTTATCCTCTTGTCACGATGATCTTTAACTTCACTCTGAAATTACTTGAACCATTCAATAATTCAGACTTGTGTTTCATCAAGTAAATATACTCAGTATCTACTCAAATCATCTGTGAAGTAAGAACATAACGATATCCACTGCGTGCCTCAGCATTCATTGGACTGCACACATCAAAATGTATTACTTCCAACAAGTTGCTTTCTTGTTCCATTTCACTGAAAACGAGGCTTTCAGTCATCTTGCCCATGTGGTATGATTTGCATGTCTCAAGTGATTCAAAATCAAGTGAGTCCAAACGGTCCATTTGCATGGAGTTTCTTCATGCATATACACCAATAGACATGGTTCGCATGTCTCAAACTTTTCAAAAACGAGTGAGTCCAAAGATCTATCAACATGGAGCTTCTTCATGCGTTTTATACCAATATGACTTACATGGCAGTGCCACAAATAAGTGGTACTATCATTACTATCTTATATCTTTTGGCATGAAAATGTGTATCACTACGATCGAGATTCAATAAACCATTCGTTTCAGGTGCAAGACCATTGAAGGTATTATTCAAATAAACAGAGTAACCATTGTTCTCCTTAAATGAATAACCGTATTGCGATAGACATAATCCAATCATGTCTATGCTCAACACAAACACCAAATAACAATTATTTAGGTCTAACACCAATCTCGATGGTAGAGGGAGCATGCGATGCTTGATCACATCAACCTTTGAAACACTTCCAATGCATATCGTCAGCTCACCTTTAGCTAGTCTCCATTTATTCCGTAGCTTTTATTTCGAGTTAGTAACACTTAGCAACCGAACCAGTATCTAATGCCCTGGTGCTACTAGGAGTACTAGTAAAGTACACATTAACATAATGTATATCCAATATACTTCTATCGACCTTGCTAGCCTTCTCATCTACCAAGTATCTAGGGTAATTCCGCTCTTAGTGACTTTTCCCCTTATCACAGAAGCACTTAGTCTCGGGTTTGGGTTCAACCTTGGGTTTCTTCACTAGAGCAGCAGTTGATTTGCCGTTTCATGAAGTATCCCTTCTTGCCCTTGCCCTTCTTGAAACTAGTGGTTTCACCAACCATCAACAATTGATGCTCCTTCTTGATTTCTACTTTCGCGGTGTCAAACATCGCGAATACCTCAAGGATCATCATATCTATCCCTGATATGTTATAGTTCATCACGAAGCTCTAGCAGCTTGGTGGCAATGACTTTGGAGAAACATCACTATCTCATCTGGAAGATCAACTCCCACTCGATTCAAGTGATTGTTGTACTCAGACAATCTGAGCACAAGCTCAACGATTGAGCTTTTCTCCCTTAGTTTGCAGGCTAAGAAAATCGTCGGAGGTTTTATACCTCTTGACGTGGGCACAAGCCTGAAATCCCAATTTCATCCCTCTAAACATCTCATATGTTTCGCGAGGTTTCGAAAAAATGTCTTTGGTGCCTCAACTCTAAACCATTTAACTGAACTATCACGTAGTTATCAAAACGTGTATGTCCGATGTTCGCAACATCCACAGACGACGTTTGGGGTTCAGCACACTGAGCGGTGCATTAAGGACATAAGCTTTCTACTGTCCGCATAATCGCTACTGTCAACTTTCAACTATATTTTCTCTAGGAACATATCTAAACAGTGGAACTAAAGCCCGAGCTTACGACATAATTTGCAAAGATCTTTTGACTATGTTCAGGATAATTAAGTTCATCTTATGAACTCCCACTCAGATAGACATCCCTCTAGTCATCTAAGTGATTACATGATCCGAGTCAACTAGGCCGTGTTCGATCATCACGTGAGACGGACTAGTCATCATCGGTGAACATCTTCATGTTGATCGTATCTACTATACGACTCATGCTCGACCTTTCGGTCTCTTGTGTTCCGAGGCCATGTCTGTACATGCTAGGCTCGTCAAGTCAACCTAAGTGTTTCGCGTGTGTAAATCTGGCTTACACCCGTTGTATGTGAACGTAAGAATCTATCACACCCGATCATCACGTGGTGCTTCGAAACGACGAACTTTCGCAATGGTGCACAGTTAGGGGGAACACTTTGTTGAAATTTTAATGAGGGATCATCTTATTTACTACCGTCGTTCTAAGCAAATAAGATGCATAAACATGATAAACATCACATGCAATCAA
>NW_025240724.1:0-3516 GCF_018294505.1 Triticum aestivum
GACATCCAATGTCCATAGCCAGGAAACCATGACTATCTGTTGATCACAACGAGCTAGTCAACTAGAGGCTCACTAGGGACATATTGTGGTCTGTGTATTCATACGTGTATTACGATTTCCGAATAATACAGTTATAGCATGAATAAAAGACAATTATCATGAACAAGGAAATATAATAATAATACTTTTATTATTGCCTCTAGGGCATATTTCCAACAGTCTCCCACTTGCACTAGAGTCAATAATCTAGTTCACATCGCCATGTGATTAACACTCACAGGTCACATCGCCATGTGACTAATACCCAAGAGTTTACTAGAGTCAGTAGTCTAGTTCACATCACTATGTGATTAACACTCAATGAGTTTTATGTTTGATCATGTTGCTCGTGAGAGAGGTTTTAGTCAACGGGTCTGAATCTTTCAGATCCGTGTGTGCTTTACAAATCTCTATGTCATCTCCTAGATGCAGCTACCACGCTCTATTTGGAGCTATTCCAAACAACTGTTCTACTTGGAGCTATTCTAAATTATTGCTCCATTTTATGTATCCGGTCTCTCTACTCAGAGCTATCCGGATAGGTGTCAAGCTTGCATCGTCGTAACCTTTACGATGAACTCTTTTACCACCTCCATAATCGAGAAAATTCCTTAGTCCACTAGTTACTAAGGATAACTTTGACCGCTGTCCTGTGAGCCATTCTTGGATCACTCTTGTACCCCTTGACTGACTCATGGCAAGGCACACTTCAGGTGCGGTACACAGCATAGCATACTGAAGAGCCTACGTCTTAAGCATAGGGGACGACCTTCGTCCTTTCTCTCTATTCTGCCGTGGTCGAGCTTTAAGTCTTAACTTCGTACCTTACAAGTCAGGCAAGAACTCCTTCTTTGACTGGTCCATCTTGAACACCTTCAAGATCATGTCAAGGTATGTGCTCATTTGAAATTATTATTAAGCATTTTGATCTATCCTTATAGATCTTGATGCTCAATGTTCAAGTAGCTTAATCCAGGCTTTCCATTGAAAAACACTTTCAAAATAACCCTATATGCTTTCTAGAAATTCTACGTCATTTCTGATCAACGATATGTCAACAACATATACTCATCATAAATTCTATAGTGCTCCCACTCACTTCTTTGGAAATACAAGTTTCTCATAAACTTTGTACAAACCCAAAATCTTTGATCATCATCAAAGCATACATTCCAACTCCAAGATGCTTACTCCAGTCCTTAGAAGGATCGCTGGAGCTAGCATACCTTTTAGCATCCTCAGGATTGACAAAACTTTTCTGATTGTATTGCATACAACCTTTCCTTACGAAAACTAGTAAGGAAACTTGTCTTGACATCCATCTGCCAGATTTCATAAATGAAGCTAATGCTAACATGATTCCGACGGACTTAAGCATCGCTACGGATGAGAAAATCTCATCGTAGTCAACTCCTTGAACTTGTGAAAAACTCTTCGCCACAAGTCGAGCTTCATAAACGGTGACATTACCGTCCACGTCCGTCTTCTTCTTAAAAATCCATTTATCTTAATGGCTTGCCGATCATCGGGCAAGTCCACCAAAGTCCATGGATCCGTTCTCGGATTTTATGGCTCCTAACCATTTGTCGGAATCCGGGCCCACCATCGCTTCTCCATAGCTCGTAGGTTCATTGTTGTCTAGCAACATGACCTTCAAGACAGGATTACGTACCACTCTAAAGTAGTACGCATCCTTGTCATCCTACGAGGTTTGGGAGTGACTTGATCCGAAGTTTCATGATCAATATCATAAGCTTCCACTTCAATTGGTGTAGGTGCCACAGGAACAACTCCCTGTGCCCTGTCACACACTAGTTGAAGAGACGGTTCAATAACCTCATCAAGTCTCCACCATCCTCCCACTCAATTCTTTCGAGAGAAACTTTTCCTCGAGAAAGGACCCGATTCTAGAAACAATCCATATTGCTTTCGGATCTGAATTAGGAGGTATACTCAACTGTTTTGGGTTTCCTGTGAAGATGCATTTTATCCGCTTTGGGTTCGAGCTTATCAACCTGAAACTTTTTCATATAAGCGCCGCAGCCCCAAACTTTTAAGAAACGACAACTTAGGTTTCTCTAAACCATAATTCATACGGTGTCATCTCAACGGAATTACGTGGTGCCCTATTTAAAGTGAATGTGGTTGTCTCTAATGCCTAACCCATGGACGATAGTGGTAATTCGATAAGAGACATCATGGAACGCACCATATCCAATAGGGTGCAACTATGATGTTCGGACACACCATCACATTATGGTGTTCCAGGCGGTATTAATTGCGAAACAATTTCCACAATGTCTTAATTGTGTGCCAAAACTCGTAACTCAGATATTCATCTCTATGATCATATCATAGACATTTTATCCTCTTGTCACAATGATCTGCTACTTCACTCTGAAATTACTTGAACCATTCAATAATTCAGACTTGTGTTTCATCAAGTAAATATTCTCAACATCTACTCGAATCATCTGTGAAGTAAGAACATAACGATATTCACTGCATGCCTCAGCACTCATTGGACTGCACACATCAAAATGTGTTGCTTCCAATAAGTTGCTATCTTGTTCCATTTTACTGAAACCGAGGCTTTTCAGTCATCTTGCCTAAGTGGTATGATTTGCATATCTCAAGTGATTCAAAATCAAGTGAGTCTGAACGATCCATTTGCATGGAGTTTCTTCATGCATATACACCAATAGACATGGTTCGCATGTATCAAACTTTTCAAAAATGAGTGAGGCCAAAGATCCATCAACATGGAGCTTCTTCATGCGTTTTATACCATTATGACTTACATGGCAGTGCCACAAGTAAGTGGTACTATCATTACTATCTTATATCTTTTGGCATGAAATGTGTATCACTACGATCGAGATTCAATAAACCATTCATTTTAGGTGTAAGACCATTGAAGGTATTATTCAAATAAATAGAGTAACCATTATTCTCCTTAAATGAATAACCGTATTGCGATAGACATAATCCAATCATGTCTATGCTCAACGCAAACACCAATCTCGGTGGTAGAGGGAGCGTGCGATGCTTGATCATATCAAACTTGGAAACACTTCCAACACATATCGTCAGCTCACCTTTAGCTAGTCTCCGTTTATTCCGTAGCTTTTATTTCGAGTTACTAACACTTAGCAACCGAACCGGTATCTAATACCCTGGTGCTACTAGGAGTACTAGTAAAGTACACATTAACATAATGTACATCCAATATACTTCTATCGACCTTGCCAGCCTTCTCATCTACCAAGTATCTAGGGTAATCCTGCTCCAGTGGTTGTTCCTCTTATTACAGAAGCACTTAGTCTCGGGTTTGGGTTCAACCTCGGGTTTCTTCATTGGTGCAGCAGCTGATTTGCCGTTTCATGAAGTATCCCTTCTTTCCCTTGCCCTTCTTGAAACTAGTGGTTTCATCAACCATCAACAATTGATGCTCCTTCTTGATTTCTACTTTCGCGA